>NC_046968.1:15809447-16109447 GCF_009769545.1 Cyclopterus lumpus | reverse complement strand
GTTTACCTCAGAAATACACAAACGCAGGCTGCCACAGGCTATATTAACGAAGCGAGAGAGAACCTCTGCTGATACACAGAACATAGACTGATTGACCCTCTCATGTTATATACGGATATACTGGACTGTACTTTGTGTACCTTATTGTCAATTTGCAGGTTTAACAGTAATGTAAAACATTGCATTGAAAGATGTTGACACTCCACTGTCCCTGTATCATCTTTCTGGTAAAGATCAAAAAGGCTGTTACTAAATGTTACAATATATATATTCTTTTTTTTTTTTATTCACAAAAACATACCATTTCGCCAAACCCTTAATTAGCATGAAGCCGTGTGCTTTAGCTTGAATTAAGGAGCGTCAGGCCTAGCTGTGGTGAGTCTGATTACTTAATAATATGGTGATAAACATAACTATCAATCAAAGCCTCTGACAGGACTTACAATTCAGGAGAGATCAGCCAAAATAAGAGCTGCAGACTCTCTCATTGTGGCGGTGTGTACGGGGGTGTGTAACAGGATACTCGCTACAGTCGGCAATGAAGTTACTTGCACCAATGTAATGATGGAAAGAAGTAAAGTGTCACTTTTATTTACAGAGCACAACTGCAGTAACTACAGCTGTCTCTTGAAAACAACAGTTGTGCAATTTAAAATGTAAAGCCTCTCCGTGTGGATGACGGCGATGCCACTATGTTTGAAACACTGGTTGCAGCCACAGTAAACACACCTTATGGTGCATTGAACTTAAAGTCCTCCAGAGCACAAAGCAATACGTGTCAGGTGTGGTTCATACAACAATGATACTGGAAGATCACTAATTCACATACGGGACTATAAATATATAATATGAATATTTATTTTATAATACAAAGATGACATTTGCATTTTGATACGATATTCTTGAGAACATAAAGTGAATAGTATCATGCAGGCACAGCAGCTATTGTCAATATAAACCTTTGGATGATGTGGAAATTCATTTAATATAATCTCAGTTGAAAAATCTAACATGCCTGTTTTAATACAGTTCAAGACATTAAAATTACTTGTGCTTTCAGAATTACTACAAACTTGAATGTATTTTTTGTTATTTTATTATTAAATATTTTACTCAAATCCACTTTTATACATCCCAACTTAGATTAAAAGACTAATCATATGAATTTGGTGTAACTTGTGATACCTACAGTATGTGACATACACAATGTCAGACATAACAGCTTTTAAATATTAAGAAAAACAAAGTACTGTATAATAATTTCTACAGTAGGTGTTTCGTGGCCTTCAGTTGTTTGATTACTTTGTTGACATGTTTTTCTTTTGCAGGAAATCTTATTGAATTGTGTATGAAAGTAAAATGATTCAAGTTGTTTTTTTCTTTTAATTGTAATATCAATAATGTATACCAATAATAACAAAGAGGATCTGAATGAGAATATCCTTTCGGTTTGGTGAATTTCTTTTAATAAATTGAGTAATTAGATGCTTTCCTTGTAGCTGAGAAGAAAACATTGCTGATAACATTTCAAGTCGAAATACACAGGAAAATATTCCGTCATCAAGCTGGGATGTGTGGGGCCGACGTATGTGGGGTGACGTATGTTTGATTAGAAAGCAACTGCGATAGATACTCTGTCTAAAGACTGATATTTTTTTTTCTAAAATGTATTTTACATTCACAGTTTATGCAAACCCAAATACCAACTACCTCTCGTTGCCTTTCCTTTGGCAGTACAGCGTGCTGCTAAAGTTGCTGTTTTCTGTTGGTCTGAAGCCTGAGAGCAGAATGTATTTCAAGTCATCTCTGCTGCGGAGAGGTAAATCACTACAGCGCTGGGGGACTGCAGCTATTCTCTCTCACCTCCCCACTTTTAACAGACCGTGGCTGATTTCCTTCCTTGCGTGACTCCGGAGTGTAAACACACAGCCAGAGTGACTCATCACTATTTCTCACTTCCATGGTCTGATATAAACACGTGAAGGGGTCAGGTGTCATTTTGGGGTGGTTAGTGGGTGGGTGGAGGCCAGTATGTCTCCCCTTAAGACATCTTCCATTCTCCAAAGAATTCACGGCTTCCTGTGGCCAAAGCCGCACGCCTGCCCACTCCAGCCTGGAGGAAGGAGAAAGAGAAACACAGTTAGAAATAAGGAGAGAGAGAAGGACAGACAGTTTGGGTGATTACATTCTCTGCCATGCTGCGCTTCAGCAAAATGGAAAGAATGCCTGTATCTCTTTTCAACCCAGACAAGACAAGAATAAGAGTGACAGCTGGAGAAAGGATGGACTGAATAAAGTTTGGTTCAATTGTGTGACAAAAAATGTACTTCTTCTAGAGGAAAATTGATATCAAAGTCATGAAACCTTGTTGACGTGCAGCTGCCAACTTTTCTTTAGGGCATATTGGCACTTTGTTAAAATGGTATGTATAAGAAAGTGCTGATCAGCACGTTGCCCTCTCGTGCCCGGCGTTATTGCGTGGTAGTCGGAGTGGAAGGGAGGGACAGCCACTTCCTTTCAGGCCCCAATCTGAAGAAGGGGCCAAATACAGTCCAACATCAATCACTTTGCACTCCACAGCTTTCCCACTACCATTGTTATAGAGCAGATTGACGGAAAGAGGCCGGTAGCAGGTGGAAATAAAAAGCCCTTTGACAACTATAGGGTAAAATTCCTCCCAAGATCATCACAACATTTACACAAGCTAAAGGGAGCAATGTCTGGCTGCCAGCTCCCATCTGGACACACACAAATATCTAGTCAGCAACATTCTCACATGCTCTGGTGCATGAACACATGCAGCCATTGACAGCCATTAAAAGGCACACAAAACCAAAGCCAGAGACACATTTTAATCTGCATGTACACACGAGGCAGCCATAGACAAATGCACAAGTGCACAGACAGGTGCATGGATTACCAAACGGGCCTACAAGGCCTCAGGGTCAAAAGGGGTGTGTGTATCCCTGGCCAAAATGACCACAATGACACAATAAAAAAAACTACAAAGAGACACAGAATGACTATAAAGAGGCTGAAACCACTAGAAAAAAACTTCCAATGACTGTTAAAAGAAGCAAAACAACCTCAAAGACATTTAAAATAAAAAAGTGACAAAAAGAGACACAAAATTACTACGAAGAGTTGCACAACAACAGAGAGATGCGTAACAATTATGAAGAGACACAAAGTAACTGCAAAAAGAGCTAAACAACTATAACACCTGTGTTTCTGCAGGAGAGGTGGCAGGAATTGTTGCAGGTCTGGGACGGTGGAGAGACACTAACACACTCTCACCAACGTGATTCTTACAGTTATTACTAATAAATAAACAAACAAACAAAACAGTCCTCTTCACAATAATTTAGAATCGCTCTGTTAAAGTTTCTTTAGAATTGTGGTTTATTATAGGAACAGATTATGTTTTTTTTTTCCTGTCACCTGATTTGCCACAAACAAACCCTTTCTTCTCAAAGTCATAACTCACTTGAATCAAAACACATTGACATCAAACACACTCCTGTTCTCATTTCGGTCTGTGCAGTGCGAACAGGAACTGCTAGTGGCCCAAGCAGCATGACTTTTCATGATGCAGATTTTCCAAAAGTCTGACAAATAAGTTAAAGAGAAAACCAACGGTGGAGTTTATATTGGACTTTCTACAAGGGTAATTCCTCAGTAACTTTTTTTTGTTGTGTGCAGGATAAAGTTTGACTGACTACATAGGTCTTATTTTTACCTCATAGAAATATATTTATGATATTGAATCCTGCCACCTTGAGCAATTTAAGATTAGATGGAAACTGATGAGCTGAAGTTAAAGGTTTAGGCAAATTGTCTGAGAGTCTTCTCCATTTTATTCTTCTGACCAACTTTATTTTCAACTTGGGTTCCTCAATTGTATACATAATCGCTAGCTCTTAAGGAAAAAACATGCAATATGACCCAATGTAACTAGAAATCTCCTGTTATATCTCGTCTATTTGCACATAGAGTATCATCAGTTATCTTTTGAAGGTCTAACGCGATCATTCTTTATTATTTCATTTATTCAGCTTTATCAAAGTTAAAACACTTGTGTTATTTTTAAAATGTTGTGGGGAGCTAAACTTAAATAAAAAATAACACAGAAAATGAAGCAGCATAGGGGATTTCTAACAAGTTCCAGTGCATGCCCAGGTACTTTACATTCAAATGGTGTGTGAAATAAAGATTGCATTATAACAGCTACTGTTATGTGCCTCTCTTTTCTCAGCCCCTCCCTGCCCTCTCCTTTCCCTGCACTGCCCACAGCACCCACCACACCTCCCCCCCAGCTGTACTCCTCTCTTCACTTGGGATCACAGGCTAAAACCTGGCAGCATCCTTGTCACATGATGCCCATGCGTGTGATGCTTCACTGGGACCCCCCTCCACTCAGGAAATGCTCTCGGCCTTTTTCCCACCCTATGTTCCACTGTGGAGAACGAGGCATTACAACCGAATCCAGTTACCATCCCAAAGCATTCCTGACTGATTCCAACCACTGCCTGGCTATTCCCACATACAATGAGGATATGCCCTAATTTCAAACCGGCTGGAGCACTGGGTATCAAGTTGTGAACTATACCAAAGCTGTTTATGGCAGAACAGAGACGTTTGAGCTCCACAATAGGCAATTACCATGCCCACGCATTCCCCTCCCCTTCATTCAATTTGCGGTTTGTCTGTAGGTGGGTTTGGTTGTGCACAGATTAAAAATAGCCAAGCCATTCCAGACTAAAACTGCGAGGGACATGGAACACACATTGCACAAATGATATCTCCCATTGTGGTGTACTGTTTGGGAATTCTTAATTGCTTTTTCCGAAGCAGCTTGCCACAGGAAAATCCCCCTTCAGAGTAAAGAAAAAAAAGAATAAGTGGGCTGTGCGTAAACACCATAGATATTCTGTAAACGTGCATGTAAACACGTAAGTATAAACCCATGTAGCCCCATGTGCACCCATCAAACTGCCATTGAGGCTGTATCAAAGGAGCTGACCTGCAGCAGAGCCGGTTGTGGCCTGCGTCGGCCCTCCCTCTCTCCTTTGTGTTCTCCACTGTGGTTTCTGCTTCAGCTCTTTATTATTGATGTCTCTCCCTGCATCAGACAGGCCATGTTGGACAGGCCCTGGGAGGTGTGTGGGGCTGCAGGGTGGGGCATCAAACAGGCTCCACTCACTGCGGGACTGAATCTTAAAGGCCAGAAGAGAGGGGCGGTGAAGTAGGCTAATGGAATATTTTGATGTGTTTTCACTGGACCTTTTCTTGGAATAAGGAACTAGATAGCATTGAACTTTTTGAAAAAAATATCCATATTAATTATCAGTACCTGTACGGCAATAGTTACACTGAAGGCGACCATAGGAGCAGAAGTAATTCAATTCAACATGCATTCTTATTATAATTACGTCTATTAAATAGATTTGTATCAGATTTATTTTAAAGAAGGAGGATTTACTTGATTAATGCGATATCAGTGAATTATAAAATCAACTTTGAGAAATAAGAAATTATGGAAAGGTAAATATCAGTAAGCCAAGTATTCAACAATCCAATAATGTCTGAGTTAAAATACTCAATATTAGATTTAACATTTGCACTCCAATTTTAATATTCAATCTTTTACTTTCACATTCTTCACTAAAACAGATTTGAAGACCACACACAAACAACTGTGGAATAAGTGAATCCTAAAGCTATTAATGTTTAGTCATAGTGTCATGTAATTCACTTTGATGACCTAATGCATGCAGGGACAATGATGAACATAAATTGGATTTAATCATTCTCTCCCTGACAACGTTTTGTTGTTATATTTTGTAAAGATCTGAGAATGTTATCAATACGCCAAATATCCTACAAAATCCCAAAGCAGCCAATGCAATCTAAAACTTGAAAATATTCTGAAATACTGTTATTCATTTCTAATATTTTTTGAGGATTAAATACATACAGGCAAATATCAACCACACAAATAACAGCCCTAACCTAAAATCACATTTGTTCTTCATGCTTTAACCAACATGTCTAACCTCATTTTTTTATTTTCATTTTTTTACTTTTCATTGTTTTAACATGTTTGTGTTTATGTTTTGGGTGTTTTCTCCTGTTTCACACAGAAAATAGCTTATAAAACTTGCTGAAATAACGATTTTCTACAAACAGGTATTCTCAATTATGGGACATTTTCTCTCTAAGTGCTAACCACATTTGGACAGTTTTTGATTTGTAAAACCTCTGGACCTGCCAAATCCTCCCCACTGCTGTCCTTCATGTCAAATGATGTGGCGCTGCCCATGATCACAAAATAAACAAGAAAGAATTGTATTCTTTTAGCATTGTCTAAAAAGGCACGTTTTCTTTTCAACAGCTGTCAGAAAACAGAACCAAATCTGCTTTAACATGCGACAAAACTGAATACTGAAATAAGAAAATGGCAATCTGATTATGTGAGTTGATTAGATCTTACAAGACAGCACACTGGGGACTGTTGCGTGAAGTATTACTGAGGAGGCCGGGGTTCTCACAATAACGCATGACTCATATCTGAAGAACATTTGAACAACAAATAAATTGTTTTGTCGAATGCTCCAGAATCAAACGTCAAAAGACAGTTGACGCATACAGCATCCACTGATCCTTTGTATTATCTCTGCTGTGAATGGAGGTTTGAAATTGGTTAAAATTACAAATGTAACGATGTACGCTAATGTTCGATTTAATCTCCAATAATAGAGGTCCGTGTGGAAACAATTCCATTAAAGGTCTGCAATATCCAAATATAATCGACCACTCTTATAGCTGTCAATTGTTGCGCAGCTGATGATGCAGGTGTGCAGCGGAGGCGGACAGGTGGGCGTTTGTATGTGTGTGACACATGCATATGTCAAACGTTAAAATGGGAAGACCTATCACATCCTCTGCTTGAATGACGTGTGACAGACATCAGTGAAATATATGTCTGACGCCTTCCCATCAGACTAACGATACACGAGTCTATAATAAGAATTCATACTTCGTTTGCCACTGAGCCAGACGCGTCTGTGCTGCCCGTAAAGCTGTTGTGGGCTCAGTGTCACGCTCAAGGACACGACTGCAGGGCGAATGTTTGCAAAGCTTGAATGAGCAGTGACATGTGAAAAGTAACACAAGCTTGTAATTAATCAACCGTTTCTCTAAGCGAGTCTGTATCAAGGCACTACTTTCCCTTGCGCCTTCACACACGCACACTTAACATCGCAATGAACATATATATTTCCAACAGAATTAAAAAGTCGTCGAGCGCACTTCTGCTGCAGCTGATTACCGGAGAGGGTGGTGCCCATCAAATACACTTCAGATCCACGTAGAGACGCAATGCGCGCAATCAGCGGTCTGCTAGCAATCCCGTCCTTTCTCGTTCACATAAACACCACTTGAACGAAAATATACACGGCCACCTACAGCGCAGGGAAAGTGATGAGGGGGTGTCCACCTCGACATTACACTGTTTTCAATTAACGCGACAATGCGGAGTGACCTGCAGGCGACACTGCAGAGACGGAGAGCCAGAAAACAGAAGGGATACCTCTTTAAATGGTCGGATTAAAATAAACAACCGTAAAAGTCTTTACTCTAAATGTGCATTTAAAATAATTTCATAAAATTAATGATTTCCTCATGAAAACATTCTAGATTAACAAATGTAAATATAACTCGAATAATTAGGTTTATAGGATCACATCTAAAACGCACCTTTTTGTTTGTTGAGTATTTCTGCGAAAAACAGCTTGTCAATTGTATGTGTGCCGTATTGTTTGCCATTTTAGTTGTACATAACATGATAAAAAGATTAAATAAAATCAGAGAACGCTGTATGTTAATATCAGAGAATCACATTATTGATATCAGACCATGTAGACAATTTGTAATTTGTAAAATCTGCTGCTATTACATTTAATTGTTTTAATTAGATTATTCAATTATGCATCTTTGAATTGATTTGAAAATATATTTATAAAAATGAGTTTGCTTTTTTTTCCGCCAAACTATAGGCTCTACATCAGTTCAAGACAACAGTTTTAACACACGATATCAATTGCATGTGAAGAAGTTAAACATTTAATAGGAAAGTTGTTTGCTCTATAACCGACTAGCGATTCAAGTTCAAGTTGCCTGAGTTTACGGCGGTTGATCGATCGCTCTGTCTCCTGTCCTCCAAACAAAGTCCCCGCGGCCTCTCGGTGACCCTCCGCGGCCTTCCGAGGAGCAGAGCTGGCTTACTTCTCAAAGATGATCGTTCGTACAGAACATTTCGTCTACAAGTTTGGCACTTCAAATTCTCGGAATCCCTCTTGATCGGGCCTCGTCTCCCCAGCAGTTCAATATGTTTCTGTGAGGACAAATCTAATTACGTCGCTGACCGCTGCAGCTGTTCAATATATAGTCCGCTTCTTGTATATGCCTATTTGTTATGAATAAGCAATACTTTTGACGTTTTGGCGGTATTTATCTACTTGCTCACATCATAGGACAATTTATTGTCGTGATGGGAGAACATCGTCAATTGGCTAATATCAATATTTTAATGAGCAATGATTAAACTAATCCTAAAAAAAAGGCCTGTAACATAAATCTGAACGAACTGTCAATCGAGAAAAAGGCCTGAATGGTATATCTTTGGCCTGTTGATGTGTGCCATTGAGTTGACGGACCGGAGAATGTAGCCAATAAGAAACCATTTACATTTGTTGCAGAACGTTGCAACATTTTGAAGGGGTCCATTGGTTTTAGTGCACTAAATAACGGTAAGACCGTCCGGAAAGCCTGTCAGGGCTGTGCACTCTGCGGTGCACCTCCACCTAAGTGGCCGAGCATTCCTGAGGATGCAGCGCTGTCAAATATTTCATGATGGGACGTCATGGAAAAGTGCACGACTTCGTCTGCGATGGAGCAACGGGGAAGCTCTGACCTCGGGACTCCAGCCTCCAGCCTCAGTGATGATGACGAACATCATTGGCCACCGACGCTGCAACAGCAACTATTCCCTTGTACAATATATTGTGAAATGCTGGATATAACATGATACGCGTTATTATATTATGACGACACTTGCAATTTGTTGTCATTGACAAAACGTCAAAGGTATATTACAAAATAAATAAGTGTAGATATTTCTATTGATGGAAGAAGAATGGGGGAGTATAGCGCATCACAATTCCACACTGCTTTGCGTAAACATTGAACCACGGACACTGCTTTGGATGAACGTGCAAGTTAGAAATATGTATGTAGGCCTTATGCACAACAAAGAAAGACCAACATGACATGGGCCGAATGAGCGTGTGAGGGGGGAAAGCGCCCTAATGGAATGAAGTCATCAGCGGTAATTAAATGCAGTGGGCAGAGAGAGAGGGGACGGGAGCGCGCCTGCCCCTGGTGCGCGCTGGGTGGTCTACTCCCCTGATAAATGTGTGGCCCTCACTGCAGGCGAGTGGCCGAGCAGGCATCGGTTAAAACAATACTTACATTCATTTATCCACGAGTTCAAATCTCCTCTGCAACAGGAAAAACTAACAGCGGCACGCCTGTCACCTTTGGGTTGAGCAAGATAATTTTACAATTAATTGTTTTCTCGACTGAAACAAAAGATGGACTGGACATATCCATAAACAATTTTATATTTCGGTTATACATCGACATTTGATTTAAATGTATTTCTTGAAATTGAATCGTAACGTAAACATGCTGCCACATTATTTTTCTGAAACATAATATTAACAAAGCTGCAGTGACCTTTATGCAGGCAACAAAGTCTGCAAAGAGTCTGGTTTTAACGCACAGGGCAAAGACATTTTCTCCGGTAATACTTTCCATTGTAGCAAAAAGCACCGTCATCATAAGCATAGAAACAGTAACGCCGGCAGAGATCAGAAGCGCAGCCAGCTCGACTAACTGAACCCAGGGAGAAGCACAAGGTTACAGGCTGCCGCTATCGAGATCTCCAGGGAACAATAAGTAATCTACTGTCAACAGTTTTAGGTTATGGATCGATCGTCTTTCAGTAGCTCTCGACCAGAGCTGCGTATACAAGGCAGTAAAACGAACTAAAATTAAGCGTTTCAACAACAATGAAACAAACTGCTGCGCATCTTATTCTGCGTGGATTACAATTCAGTTTCAGCCTTGAGGCATAGTTAGGCTTCGTTTATCCTCATTATTCTATAGGATATAATGTCATATAAAACCAACTAAACATCCACGCGGTGGCCCTAAATTAAGGCGGCCACAGCTCTGCTGGTAACTTATTGACTCAGAAGTGTTAATCCACTTTACCTTAATTCTGGATCCTTGGATAGTAAACTGCCTGCAGGAGTCGATCTCAAGTCCGCGTCCGAGTTTCTGTACTCACAGCTCCGCAGAGCTTCCACCTCACTCCTGCTGCGTCCCTGCGTAAATATTATGACTGCATTATACAAACAATATTCATGTGCAAAAACGTCCAACATTACCACAGGACGCCGCGAACAGACCGGCATATCGCATCAGATTGAGTATTAGCTGATCTAACGGGGCTTTTGCTTGATTTTTTATTTAAAGAAGGCCATGGAAAATGTTTACATTTTGCTGTCTAAACATCCTGCCCATGTTCCTGTCTATCTTTTACAGAAATCAAGAGGGTGGTTTTCAATAAGAGGGGCATGTTCTCTGCTAAATACTTTTCATGCACAAAACATGTTTTATAAAATATTTCATAAACGTAAAACCAATGAGCTATTTGACGTGCTGGTGCATCTGCATGTGACCTGCAAATCGAGAGATACCGTTTTTTCTCTAGGTTTGTAAACCTTTATAGCACTAACAACAATCAATGTTGACCATAATAATATAAGTACAATACAGTTAAATTACAAAACAGGGAGATCAGAATCTCCATCTAAATACCCTATGTTATTACTATGTTATTATATAATACACGATAAACCATTTGAATTTATTATATTCAACAGCATACAGAGTGTAGCTTATTAAAGGCTGTATATACAGTATATTCCCTATTTCAATGTAAAGAATGGAAAAAACATTTCCCTGAAAAGTGAACGCACACATGTGCTTGCTTACAGCCCACCACTGGAGTAGGAGGGAACTGGGCGGGTCCCAACATTAGGATGGCCAAGACATCCAGCTTCCAATGCGCTGATGGCAACAGATAAGTAAAAAGTGAGCTCCTCGGACGCACGACAACACACCAACTGAAGTGGAAAGCGGCTCCTGTTCTGCTCCTTATTCCATTTCGGACGTTGCATACAAGGCGGTACGGCTTCAGACTGCTGCAGGACGCAATCAAAAGGAAGAAGTCCGAGTTAAGAAGACAGTCTTTGGCTCGTGCGTTACATTTACTTGGTTTCTTTTCTCAGCTCTTTATGTCAGCGAATCAGTATCTAACTTTGTAGTGTTTATAGCTGGAAAGCTGGAAAGCATCAATCGAGTGTGCCATCACGAAGACAAAATTGAACTAATGACGGCAGAGGTCCAGCAGCCACCAGCGCAGACTCCTGGCCAGAGCAGCCCGATGTCTGCCCCGGAGAAGCCGCACGGACAGACCGCGGTGATGGAAACCACCTCTTCCACGACGAAAACCAAAAAGACAAACGCAGGGATCCGCAGACCAGAGAAACCCCCCTATTCATACATTGCTTTAATAGTCATGGCGATCCAGAGCTCACCAACCAAGCGCCTGACGCTCAGTGAAATATACCAATTCCTGCAGAGCCGCTTCCCGTTTTTTAGGGGCTCATACCAGGGATGGAAGAACTCCGTGCGTCACAACTTGTCCCTGAACGAGTGCTTCATTAAGCTGCCCAAAGGCCTCGGCCGGCCAGGGAAGGGCCACTACTGGACTATCGACCCGGCCAGTGAGTTTATGTTCGAGGAAGGCTCTTTCAGAAGGAGACCCAGGGGGTTTAGGCGCAAGTGTCAGGCGCTGAAGCCCATGTACAGCATGATGAACGGCCTGGGATTCAACCACATCCCCGAGTCCTACAACTTCCAGGGGAGCGGCGGGGGCCTATCCTGTCCGCCAAACAGCTTGTCTCTGGACAGTGGGCTCGGAATGATGAATGGACACTTGGCAGGTAACATGGAAGGGATGGGTCTGTCCGGCCACACCATGTCACACTTGTCGAACAACAGTGGACATTCCTACATGGGAAGTTGTACAGGATCCAACGGGAGTGATTATCCCCACCACGACAATTCTGCCTCTCCTCTGCTCACCAGCGGAGGAGTCATGGAGCCTCACCCAGTCTACTCGAGCTCAGCCTCGGCGTGGGCTCCGGCCCCCTCTGCCTCGCTGAATAACGGGGCCTCCTACATAAAACAGCAGCCGCTGTCTCCTTGTAATCCAGGGGCCAACTCGCTGCAGCCCAGTTTGCCCACACATTCACTAGACCAATCGTACCTGCACCAGAACGGGCACAACACTACAGATCTACAAGGTAGGCTCAATGTTATATTCACCTCTAATGTATTACTTACAACTGTAACATGGTGCTTAAAACTGTGAAAATTAGTGAGAAAATGTAAATCATTTGAAATATATAATGATGATGATGACGATGATGATTTACAAATGCCAAACCATTTCATTATCAGAGGGTCTGAACAATATGTTCTACCTATAGGCTCACAGATGGTTATAGTCTTCTGCCAAACGTGGGCTTAAAATCATTGATTTGGCATATTTGAAAATCACTGCGTTTGCGTCACGGAACAAAGGCGTATATCTTATATTGTAGACAATAGGAAATAATTAAACTCGCGCCCGTTAAGGAAACTGATAGAACTAAAAGAAACCACGTATTCTCTACCACAGAAATTTAAGTTGAATTACCACTATGCTCCAATCGAAACAGATTACAGTTTCCAAATAAATCCATTTGTAGGCCTATGGCGTTTCCAACTCGCACGCTTTCTGTTTCTGAAAGTCATAACAATACAAATAAAAAAAAGACAGCATGGAGAGTCCGTGCCAATCTCCGGGCAAGAAAAACAAACGCGGTCAGGACAGGCTGTCTTACCCAGTGGCCACGACTCCTCCGGGACTGGCGTGCAAGACAGCCACTGTCAATTAGCCCTGAAGCAGCCTCCACGTTGGACTATCTTAATCGAGCTTGCTAAATGGACTTAATGGCCAATTTATCGTGGAAATATCATTATCAATCTTTGATGAAGTATTCGATATTGGGATACCTTTTACAAAAATATGTGGGGGAAACACGAGTAGGCTACTAGATTATCTTTTTAATGTGACAGTTGTTTCTAACACAAATCTATTATTATTATTATTATAATAATATTATTTTATGCTTTACACTTTCAATTAACAATTGATCCCTAAACTCAAAGTCAAGGCTACGGCTGCTCTAAGAGGAAACGTATATCATGAATAATGCACCATAAAAGTAGCCTACAAATTAAATCCTACACAAAATGTGGAACTGTTATAATCCTTCTTGTCTAATTGTCTGTAATATTTAAGCGTCTATAAACCCACTTAGACGTTGTCAAAGTCTAATTATACTAAGGCTAGTTGTGACCTTACATATTGTCATTGTTTTAATCCATATTTTAAATTTCGTAGGTATTCCTCGGTACCATTCCCAGTCTCCGAGCATGTGTGACCGAAAGGAGTTCGTCTTTTCGTTCAACGCCATGACGTCCTCCACGATGCACTCGCCGAGCAGCAGCGCATACTACCACCACCAACAGGTCTCCTACCAGGACATCAAGCCCTGCGTCATGTGATGATGTCCCCGCAGACCAGAGGACGGGGTCACAGACTTGAGCCGTGCAGCTGGGTGAACGCAGACGAGAGCAGACGAGTAAATAACCACTGAGAGACACGAAGGCATGCCCCGGCCCGTGGAGAGCACCCACTGCTTCAAGTAGACCGGACTACTTTTGTTTCACACAGCGACAAAGACGCGGAGACTCACAAAGCAACCACATAATAATAATATATAATAATATTAAAACAACTTGGTCATGCCATCAACATCGACCAGCGGGGTAACGACTGGGTGTATGAGACCCTGCTGCTGTTTGGTACTTAGTCCTGCAGCGCGGATGACTACCACTTCACACTTTTGTTAATGTTTATTGCTCTTGTTAAAGTAGGTCAATGTACAAATGCACACGTCAATTTTCTTCGTCTGACGTTTTTACTTTTTTCTCTGATAAATTAGACTGAGGCTCTTTTTTTCTTTTGGACTTTCAACGTTTATTTCAACAATTATGGACATCACATAAAACATGCCCATATATATTGTGTACAAACGATGAAGGCACTTTTTGAATAACCAAAGCGCATCTTTTTATTTATTCTGTCGGCCTACATATTTTAATTTCAGGCGAATTGGCCAAGGAGGTATATTCTTTATTGGCAATATTTGTCAGAACGCTTGTTATTGTTTTGAAATGAAAATGGAGGATATATTGTAAGCACTGTTGTTGTCTTTGTTAGAGATATGTAGACTATTAATTTCAGCACTGTATATAATGTTAGGGAAATTAGCAAGGGTCCAATGAGGGCAACTTTTTAGGCTATATATTACAACAAATCATTTGTAAGAAATAAAATATATCTGTTGGGCTATTTAAGCCTAAATCCACCAAACAAATTGATTTCTTCACACACACAATTATTGCCAAATGTTTTCACTGCAAATTAAATGCACCAGAACTGTAAATCACACTTTTACACAATCAAACAAAAATTACCAGCATTCAAAATAAACTAATAATAAATTGAACGGGACATAAATGTATAGTCCTGCCATTAAATAAATAAATCAAATTAAAAAGGTAATCTAATCTGAGTTCACTTGGTTTTGATCTACTAATCTTTAAAGCCTAAAGATGAAAGCATAATGGGCATACAAGGTTTACAATATAGTACTAAAGTACACATGTTAATAGCAAAGTGGCGTCTTGTTATAATGCAGTTCATGACTGAGGTCAGAACCTGACCGTTTAAGTCTGTGTGTTTTCAACTGGTCCCCTTAGCAGCTACACCTGTTAAGGAAAACTGATATTGAATGAACAAATCTGATTTTCCACAAAACCATGATTAATTGATTATGGATTTTAAATAAAGGCTTTCTGAAATCAATTGTTCACTATGTTACGAGAATGTAAGCGGCAATTAAGGCCTAATAACATCAGAGGCAAAAATCTCAATGTTGTTTGGTTACCGGTTGAGAAACCTACAATACTAATACTGGTTAGTTGTCGGTTCCCTAAAAAACATTTTGCTCAAAGGATGATTCTGTTGAATAACTCAGAGGGGTCCAAGAAGCACTAACCTTTGAGAATCTACATAAAGAAATGGGCTTAAGAAAATAAAAATTAGAGGTTCAGTGAGATTTACATCAAATATAAAGGGATGCTAGGCAAAAGCTTTGTTTTTCTTCTTTAAAAAAACCTTAGAAATTACCCAAATAAAGTGAAAAATAGCAGAGGCACAAGAATAAGACGTGAGCACATAATGAAGTGAATGTCTTATCACAATCTTTTCTTATTTGAGTTTGAAAATAACAGGTGTTTCAAATGTAGAAAAACATGGCTGCCGCAATCTATTTTTTTTTTGAGCACCCAAATAGTTCACTCAGTCAAGTAACTGAATCGTAATTTAAGATGTTTTTCTGTTAATTTTGATCTTGTAAGTTATGCTGTCGGGGCTTGAGTGTATACATCTGAACTCCGTCCATAAGTATTCTGCATCTTAACACTTGAGTTGCTTTGAAATGACCACTGACTGAACCCCAGTAGAAGGAGCAACGCCATCGAGCTCAGGGAGTTGAACAGCGCATTAACAGACTGATGACATTTGCCGAGGTTCAGGTCTCTGGCAGGGCAGAGGGAGTGAGATGGGGCTCCACAGCTGTTCCCTCAAGCTGCATGACAGCTCCATAAAAAGGCCGAAGCTGCTCTGTGCAGACAGACATGCTGTGTGCTTGGGACTTCAGTCAAAACAGCACACTGGTCCAACACTGCAGACGGACGGGAGTGATCCTTTACGTCTGTGCAGAGACACGGGAACATCGATTCAAACCTCACAGGGCACGGGATGCAGGTGTTTGGGGGCTTAAGTCTGGAGGAGTGCTTACATGCTTTTAATTCTTAGTATTTCAGCTTAAATTAATCTTTCTCTCTACCAGCACCAAAACAAGTCACCAAATGAATTGTTATACTAAATTATATATTTGTCAACAATAAAACACTAACTGGATGCATAATGCAAAATTGGCTCAAGATGACAAATGTAAAACCATTTAAATAATTTTGTGACTCAAGGGTCTGAGATTTCATGCTTTTAGTTTAACTTTTGCTATCCAAGTATTGCTCTCCTCATCAGAACAAGCTGTATAATTTATAAGGATAGTTTGAGGGGTAACACGTTGTGAAAATTGGACTAAAACAACGTAGGAGTTTTTTTTTTTACAGGTTTGCAGTTTAATCTCCAAAAAGCAGGTGCCAGTAACTAAATGGCGCAAAACTATGTGAAGTCTCAATACCCCTAAAGTGTCGTCAAAGTAAGATTCTACAGTTTTTAATAAAAAGAAAAAAGACACTTAGCCAGTAGAGTCAAACTTCAATGGAGAACGTTATAATGGTTACAAACGGATGCATTAACACTAGAACAGTTCAGCCGGCACCGTAGCATCTCTTAACCGTTACATGGTGAGCCTGGCTTCATACTCAAACTGGCCAAACCAAACAGAAAACCATGAATGTGTCATTTCTATGAACAAAAGATACAATTATCACTGTTTAAATGTACAATGTTAATTTCCAAAATATTCTGAAAAAAAACACAAGTAGAAACTGCAAGGAAGAAATCAAAAAGCATAACTCCAACAAGGCTACAGAAACCTCTAAATTAGTTATTTTAAAATAAAATAGGTTTAGATCTGTATAATCAGCATCTAGATCCAGATCCTAGTTTAAATACATGGAAGGATAAGGATTTCTTAAGAATACCTGAACCCTAGGCCGTATGAAAGGGTGAATTGTGAAAAATAATTCAACTCGTCAGAATTATCATGAGTCAATCATGACTGAATTATGGTCATTTAAACACAATATGTTGCTGTAGTCTGTAATCAAAATGGTATAAAATGTGAAAATATATTCAGATCCTCCAAGTTTGGTTGCAACTGCACAGTATAGCAATGTATGCCAATTAATGTCAAATGAGTCTATTCCACAATGGAAAATAAAAATAATGCTATGGTCATTCAAATATGATAGATTGTGAGAGTTGAAAAACGTGTTTTTAAAAGAATCAACTCCTGTGTAGTCAAACATGGGTGTGGATATAATAAATATATATATATATATATATATATATATATATATATATATATATATATATATATATTAATAAAATGTAGGACATGGGATTCTTTCCTTCTACTGGTAAGCTTCTGGGCTCAGGAATCGTCAGGATGGTATAAATGGTTTAAATGACCACATGGTTGCGCCATCTGCAACAAAAATTAAAACAGCTCATCTTTGAGCCACGACCTTAGTAAATAGTTTTGAGATTAACAAGCAGACAAACAGGTTTAAAAATAAGACTCCCTCGGAGAAGGAAAGTATGAGAACGCTTTACAACAATTTACTCTACAAATGTATTTTAACAAAGACTGTATACAGTCTACAGTTTTAAAGGAAAAAACTCTCCATCTTTAAGAACTACTCAAAAAAGGGCCTTGAAAAACAGAAGGCTCTCGAGACAGACCGTGAGAATAAACAAGGCACATAGGTGTTTTGTTACGTATTGTGAAATGGTATATGTACAAAATACCTTTTTAGTGAAATGCTTTTTGATTAAACTAATTGCATATTCTATTCATATTTTTTAAGCCAGTCTTGGCCGTCAATTTAGACGTCAATGGTTCAAATAACTGATGTCCTCTTGTAATAAATCCCAAAATATCAAAAAACTAACTTATTTCTTCTTAAG
The DNA here is from genome assembly GCF_009769545.1 of Cyclopterus lumpus. Lineage (NCBI taxonomy): Eukaryota > Metazoa > Chordata > Actinopteri > Perciformes > Cyclopteridae > Cyclopterus > Cyclopterus lumpus. The sequence goes on along the minus strand of NC_046968.1, from coordinate 16,091,413 downwards.
GCAATTTTACGTTGCTCCACAATTAATACTTCTTGGGCTGAGTATTGCATATTGCTATTACTCCTCAGTCTTTTCATTGGTGTCACTCTCAGTATCTGCTGGTGGAGTATTGGATTTCGGGGGTGTTGATGGTCTTGGTCGCCGATTGGACTGTCCAGACCTCTTGCCTCCCCGCTGGCTCTTGGCCAGCTCAGCCTGCAGACTGTGACCATTCAGACTTAGATCCTGCAGAGCCTCCAGGGCCAGCTCTGCAGCCTGAGGGTCACAGTAGTCCAGGAAGGCCCTGTGTTGAGCTCCCTGCCAGGTGAGCCTCAGTGGGGCGGCCTCCTTCTCTCTGAGGGCAGCTTTCAGCTCACTCACACGCAGGCCAGCAGGGATTCCCCCCAGATAAACTGTGGTCACACTCAGAGGGAGCTTACGTTGAGACATGACTTCACTTCCCCCCTCCTCTGGGCCCTTTTCCTTCATGTTCTCTCCTCTTTTCCCCTTTCCTCTCTCATAACCTCCCCCACCATCTCCTCTGCTTTCTTTCCTCACTCTAGCTGGGCGCTGTCTGGCTTTCTTTTCTGACTCTGTGTTCTCCTGTTTGGATTCTCCCATATCATCCTGGTGTATGTTCTGCCTTGGCCTCCGTCTGGTCTGCCTTTTGGGTGGACCGGTCTGACCAGGCTCTGCTGCAGTGGGGGCCTCCCCGAGTGTTACATCCTTTCCAGCCTGCTCCTCCAGAGCACGCAACTTCTTCAGGATGGGGATCTTCTCCAGCTTTTCATTGTCCAGCTGAAGACCCAAAAATGGACAGGCTCAGTAAGGCTGAAAGAGGTGTATCACTCGCACACTCACACATTAACAATGCACCATACCTACGGATTAATTAGACTAATAAAGCGGACAAATTAATTGGTATTATACCATCCTGCTCACAGCCCATGCTATAGTAACAAGTACCTTTATAGCAGCAGGAGATTTAAAAATAAAGACTACCGTCTTGATTTGTTGAGCCAGTACGTTTCTTGGCAGCCTTTGATATGGACCAGTCTTGAAAAGGATATACAGGTCTATTGTTTTTAGACTGGCCTGTTTGACCCGTCGTTCTGGCTGGGCAGAGGAGCCTTTGATAATCAGACATGGCCTTCCTGCCAGTGAGGTCACTGGGTCCTGTTTACTTACATGCATGTCTTAAGGAGCCCAGAAGACACAGAAACTCGCCACAAGTTAAAAATAATGCCCCACATCATGTCTAATTAAAGAAAAATTATCAGGTGGAAAAACACTCTACTTACTGACTCATATTTAAATAACAGAAGATAAAGGTTGCTCTTGTTTTAGCATATAATGTATATGCTCTGTACAGTGTGTACTAAAACACTAATTATTACTGATTAAAAGAGTGAACAGAAAAGACGAAAATAATAAGTGGAAATTAGCATTATTGCAGATAAATTAAATGCATACAGAGGGGTGCAATGACAAAGTGAGTCCTCTGATGAGATGTGGTGTCACCACATGCCCATTAGAGGGCAGTGTCGCTGAGCAGAGGGACTAAACATTTTGTTTGCGCTCAGGATAGAGCATCTCTATTCAATAAACTTTCATCTGTTCCAGTTTAAGAGTCAAAACGATCAAGACAGGCCACAACTAAAACATTACAGCACAATGGGTCTTCAGATGTCTTATAACACATACAAAATAATCCGTTTGTAACACATTTTATGATAATTGGAATGACATCCATTTAAAATGTATCAATTTTGTTCATTATGATGCATTTTTAATATAGAAAATGTGTTTTTGTAATAATAATAATTTGTGCAATTTAGAGTGCTTAACATGCAGCACAACAGAGGTTCTGATTGTGTAAAGATGAATCACTTATGTTTATCTCAACTGGTTAAACAATGGGTTGAACCATCGTGTTATGCCTGTTAAATTTTCCTCAGTCTGATGAGCCACCACACTGTTTATCATAAAATGTATTATGCAGGTCTTAAATTTGTTCCATTTTAAGATTAAGATTAATAATAATAATAATAATAATAATAATAAATTGAATTTATATAGCGCTTAAAACATTACAGGACTGAATCCCTGATGGCTTTTTTAAATTACGCTGTTAATGAAATGGATGTAGTGATGTTTTCCATCCTTTTTCTTGATGCAATATTTTTAAACCAACCTAAAATACCTACCACTGTAAATTGTGGACTTGCAGTAGCACTAGACACAGCAAAGAAAAGTTATTTGAATTTACCTTAGTCCAGAAGATTCCCTGTGGTTTGGGGAACTGGCAATCCGTTTTAATGACTCTGGTAGGTGTGAGGATGTAGTCCACTGTCAGGTCATGGCTTTCTATTATCTCTTCTGAAATATCCACCACCTGAAAGTACACATATCCCAATAAGCACAAGTCAGTAATCAGTTGTTTGATCAACAATGACATTTTGTTAGGGTTAGTTTATGTAAAAAAATAAATAATTACTTGCTTGTTACAACTTATGAAATATGCGTGTACCTGTGAGACCTTCAGAAGTTGTGTCACGCATTTGACATTAATTTTGCCATTTTACAAACTGATTGGTCCAAAATACATACACAATGATTATCTTACCATTGTGGATATAGCATACACTCCCATTTTTGTGTTATGGTTTTAATTCGATAAGGTGAGTCAAAATACAGGCAGCTTTAATCAAATAAAGTTCATCTGTACTTGAAAAGATATAGAAAAGAATAAAGAGCCATGACAGAACAGAAAGAGTAAACTAACCTGGCAGTCATGGACAATAGTAACCACCACAGTAGACTCATTCACAGCTCCCATGGAGGCCATCATGCCAAACTCCAAGTCAGCAAAGCCCTCTCCTTTTCCAATCCGCAAGCCTGCAGAAGAACCATTTTAAAAAAAAGGTAAGTTCAGAATAGTGCGATACAAAGAAATAGAAATGTGCACTCAATAGAGTGATCTCCGCCAGGTGTCGCTGCAACATCCACCGCTGTTTAAAATGTCATACAATTGTTGATCAAATAACAGATTACTGATATTGGGCTATACAAAATATACTGAATTGTTCCCATTACATTGCACAATACATAAGTGTAGGATGGAATAACATACTGTTGATTTTGCTTCCCATAGTCTTAATTAGTATTTGAACTGAAATAAATAATTTGCACGTTATCTAAATCTGCAAAAAAGCAGGTAAAAATTGTGGATTTAATTTTTATATTTATGGGCGAAGTGTGTTTTAATCTGATTTACTTTATGGAGAAATTGGTCTTGGGCTCACAACTCTGTTGATCTACCATCATTTTTAAAAAGTCATGAATAATCATCTGTTAGTGACGCAAATTTGCAATTGATTTGGTATGGTGAAGTGGTGAATCGTTGGTCACCTTTCTCTGACACCGCCACAGAGCCGACCACTACCAGTTCCACCTTCACCTTCGCATCCAGGTCCACAGGCACACTGAAGTCCCTCACACCCTGATGGAAGAAGTTCAGACGATAGGGCAGAGAAGATAAATTAGGAATATATTAGCTCTTGTGGGTTCATAAAATCACAATACAATTCTGTGTGGCCATGTAAATAAATATGTAAATTCAGCAAAATGAAACCTGTGAGGAAGAGCATATGCGTAGCTGTTCTTTGCTGGCTCCCTGGGGAGGAGTGATATTATTGAAAAGGCCAGTACGAAGACGAGGAGTTGGGACCAGTAAAGTTTTCTGCGCCTGTGAAAGATTTCCCAAAAAATTAGCCAACCGATACAGTTACTGAATATGATTAGCAGATGAATAATAGATTGGCAAACACTCAGTGAGAAATGACAACAATAACAAATGTGTAGATTCAAAAAGAGCAGATGCAAAGCATTGATGTGGATGAATTGTGTAAATCAAATTGACAATGTAATAAAACAGAAAGGACGAAAGAAAAAAAAAAAGTGCAATATAGCCTGGGTCACTTTGGTTCTTTGTGTGCATTTCCAGTGCTACCTGTAACACTGCAAGCCGGGCACCCTCCAGAGGTTTATCAGGATCCACCTTCACCTCAGTAGCCTGGGTGAACTCCTGCAGCTCAGACACCTTGGTACAGGCTGTGAAAGCACCCTGGATGAGAGGAGAGGAAAATACAAGGACTGACAACCATTTCTTTTTTCACCCCAGAATGAACTTACTTCCAAAGTGACAAAGCGCGCCTGCTGCTGAGGTCTGTCTGGGTTTACTTTGATTGTCTGGCTGGACTTGAACTCCTGCAGGTCTACAAGCCTGTTGCATGCTTGACTTGCACCCTGGCCACACAGTGAAAAACATTTTCATTCAAAAAGTAAAGTGATGCTGTGAAAACCCCATGGTGTCATTATTGTAGCAATAATGTTATCCATGCATAAGTTTACTTTCTTTAAAAACCGTTATGTGCAAATATTTTACTTGTCCATTTACTTTAACATATGGAACACACAAAGTACCGCACATTCATTTAGGAAAACATTTGTTTAAGAAATGAAATTGGCTGTAATTATGAAATTGAGTTTAGTATTAATACGTTAGTGTTTTTTTAATCAACATTTGATTCTACATAATAGGCTTCACTATGTTAATTCATAAATTGTTACAACTTTAAGTGTGGTTTTTACAGGTTGTCTAATTATGATAAAGCTCTGTGTTTTGAATGTAAGTTTTATTACTGACTACATACTGTCCTGAGTACTTGTGACACCCATGCAAAAGACAGTTAACAAATCAGTGAGTACACCACCCTTTTATTAATAAAATTGATTGAATAGATAAGCAGATGAAAGCCTTTGCAACAATGTCGACTTTAATGCAGCTGCATATTTTAGTTTAGTTGTCAGCATATTAATTTGGTTCACAATTAGTTATGAAGGAATATTGGATTGGTCGTGCACTGCAAGCCTTCGTCAATTAACTAACATGCTTTAACCTGCCTTGAAATTTGGGATTCTGTTGTGAACAGGCCTGGGGAAATTCGCCAGATTATTATCTTCGATGTAGTCCCAAACTTTCTGACGAATGTCCCATTTCGTCGCTCCTGTAGAGAAAAATAACGGTACAAGATTTAAAAATGGACGGCCAACATTAGCCGCACGTTTACAAATGCTAGCTACACATTAGCATGCGTTGGGCATCATTCATAGCGACAAAACAAACCTCACGGACACTTAATGTACCGGATTTATTTCAATAACATGCTTAATTGTCTTACTGATTATATAAATTAGTATCTTCGAAAACGGAAGATGCTTAAAAAGAACTACACTTAAAGCAGGTCGAAGTAGCACTAGCCAAACATTTACACACGCTACAGATTAGCATGCATCGACATTCATTTTTACCGTCAAAACAAACATCACGACCATTTAACCCACCAGGATTTATTTTTATGACGGGCTCCATTGTAGTATTGGCGATCCAAATGAGTCTCTGCTACAGCACTATACGCAGTAAAGTCTTACACGTGAGCTCTGTAACATAACACTGACTGAACAGCTGCTTGTCCGTGTTTTTCCTCACTACGGCGGCACAGAAAGGTCAATTTTAAGCAAACGCGAAACCGAAAGCGTGTCTGCCTAGCTGCCAGAGAACCTTACGTTACTATCGCGAAAGCACGTTTAAAGGAGCAATATAAGACATTGGAAGCATTAATATAGCAGCAAACAACTATTTGTTATGCAGATATGTATTGGAGCAATGTCTACCCGAGCAGACAACTAGGTCACTCTCCCTCTGTGTGTTGTTATAGGAGTTTACCTTTACTTTGTTGACATAGCCAGGCCGCTGCACGTAATTCTTGGTGCACGTAAGCGTGTCCCACTGGCTAGCTCGTGGCTGCAGCTCACCTTCCCGACCCACAGATTGGTCGTGGAAGTGTAGCACCCAGCCGTGCCCCCTTAGGTAAAACATGTGGTAACTCTGTCAGCATGCACCGTTAGCGCTCAGGCTTATCTATGTTAAGAGCTGTAAAGAGACAATCGAAACGCTCCCAAACTCATATGTTGCACATTTAACAACAAATTGGATGACAGTACAGTTTTGAAATACCTCCAAATTAAGTGAGTATTTGCATTTTTGGTAAATTATTCCTCTTCTACTTCTTGGCTGACTATACGCAAGTGTATTTACCACCTTTCAACAACAAGGTCATTTAGATAGCCTAAGTTACAAAAAGCAATAAAAGAAAGACAAGGCGTTATACAAAGACACACACAATGGGACTTTCCTCTTCATAGCATAACAATATTCAAACATATTTTAATAAAATATGATGTATTGCTTTAAACGTACCCAACAGCACAGAAGTAGCAGTAGCCTAACCATAGGTATTTCTACCTGCCCTACAAAATAAAACAGATGTTAGTCAAATTATCAAAATAGGTAGTGTTATACAATGTCATTTAATAACTTCACTTTAGATAATTTGCTAACATAATCACACTTTAAGATAGGTAAACAAATGGAATGCAGAGCTTTATTCTACAGTTTCCTTAAACTATACCACACCACCACAGTTGCTTATGATTTAACTGTAGGCCTAACTCTAACTGTAAGTCAAACTGTAGCACCAGCAGCAGGCCTTTAGGTGTCATGTGCTGATCAGCCCAGTTCTTGACCTCCAGAGAATTATTATAAAAATGATAAGGTCCACTCAATTTTCAGTCTAAAGATATTAATTCTCAGTATTCACATTATGATGTGAGTATAATATAGATACTGCATTCCCAAAGCCCCATGAAAGAATCCCATCTTCCCACAGTGTACTTTACCTCCCTGAAATTACCACATTAAACCTGATCATATGAGCCTTTGTGGTGTTCGGGTTGTATTTCCCCGCAATCAAACTGATTAGGACTTGTGCAGTGAAATTCCAGTAGATGGTTGTGTTTGTGGTGGTTTTGAAGTAGTTGCAGATGGTCTGAAGTATCCTGTTGAACTGTTTGACATTTTCTCCCTGGTATTGAGAAAATGAGGAGAGTCCCCCTCTGCTGATGAGCACTCTTCTTACATTATACTTGTGAACTTATTAGGCTCTTTGTAACAATAGCACTTTAATACATAACTGTCACAACTCTATATAATTGGATACACAATTTAATTTAACATAAGTACATGTGCAATCTAGCACTCAGAATAAACATATGCCAAAATTACTTTAATTTGGATAACATACTGTGATTTGCAGTATTAAAAAGTCATTGTAATTAAAAGACATTGCAGGTAGATAACAAGAAAATACAACTTGAAAATGAGACATTCAATTTAATTATGCCAGCTTAATATCTGTGGAATGAAAAGCCTGATCATCTCACAATTGGCCCTTTTTATACTTGATATTCTGACTTGTCTTGGTAGGGAAAGAGCAGGTGTTAACGATAGACAATCTACAGTTGTTACTGATAACATGAGCAGAGGATTGTGGCTCAGTATAGCCAGAAAAGCATGCTGACTTATTTACTGCAAAATGTGACCACATGCAGTAGGTCATCGTGGTATTTATTGTTATACTGAATTCGCATATATTGGAACATACGCAATCTTTTTCTGGTATACTAAATATTATGTTAGTATTGGTTTTGGAACACACAGTCAGTGTGTCCCAGTAAGTCATGACAGTGTGACAATAAACCAGCATGCACAATGCCAGAAACCTGTAACTAAATCAGTTAAATATAAATCAGCCATCATTTATTTTATGATTTAAACCTTCACTTTGTGTCAAAATGTCTTCATGTGAAAAAGGTCTATAGTGGAGATTCACAATAAAATCCTCAAATATAAAGGTCTATGGAGAACTTATTTTCTGTCTATGATTTTACTAAATGAAAATAATATGTGTTGTTCCATCCTGTATGGTATCCTAATGCGACATATGGATAAACTTGTATTTTATATGTATTTTTGTTAATGCTTTATATTACAGCCTGCACATTTGCAGAGTGTACAGCCATTGTAACAACAATGCCAACATGCTGATTAATGTAAAGAGTGGTCACAGTCCTAGTTCAGATTATCATGCAGTAGCAATAAACACAAAGTATATCTGAGGTTAATGGGAATGCCATTAGTTTATGAACCAAAGTATTAGACAAATATGATATGTGAATGGGTGAATGACATGTAATGTTAAAAGCACCTTGAATTTTCAGAAGACTAGAACATCTGTTTACCATTAAAAATCTGACCTGATGATAACAAGTCAAGTGATTACCTTTATAGAGCTGCCAAATCTAAACTTGTGTTTTCTTAAATAGGAGAGACTCTTTGTTTTCTTTCACTGCTTCTTGTGGCTGACCCTTGTCACAGAAGTAGAAGGAGGGTGTGACCCTGTTTCTGGTGGTGTGCTGTATCACACGATTACACGAGTGTGTCAGATTCTGCCACTAGAGGGCGAGCTCTACCAATAGATTCCCCTCAGCAGACAAAAAACATCATTTCGGGCTTCTCTGAAGGTATGGGATTCAGATTTCCGTCCTGCAACCTATCACAGACTAGTAACATAGTGTGTTATTTGTCATGTCATGTCAATTGTGTTTGAATGCCACACATGTCTTTTAATCATATGCCTTTGTCATCCAAGCACCATGCCTGAGCTCTGCATATCTGACATGAACTGACCCAAATAACTTCTAGTATATTCACAAACTATTATGCCACAAGCATGCACATACACACAGGGATACTCATTCTCACTCAGGCACAGACACAATTTCCTCCCGCCCGTGATCCATAGACCTCTCTCACACCCCATTCTCTCTGTCTGGGCAGGCTGCCAGCTCAGCCCTCCCTGGTCTCTCTCTCTCTCTCTCTCTCTCTCTCTCTCTCTCTCTCTCTCTCTCTCTCTCTCTCTCTCTCTCTCTCTCTCTCTCTCTCTCTCTCTCTCTCTCTCTCTCTCTCTCTCTCTCTCTGTATTCTGGACATACCATCCCAAGCCCAAGCCTCACAATGCTGTATTCACTAAACGAAGTGGTATATAGTGTGCAGGAGTGTTGCTGTTCCCAGACCTCCCTCTCTGTGGTGGACTCGCTCTGAGAGGCAGTGCAGCACCAGACGGCTGTGGTGACAGCGCGAGGCAGGTGGACTGAGAGAGGAGACACTAACGTCACCTGTTTGGGAAAACTAGAACAACGGAGGACGCAAAAAAGAAGGAGGAGTCTTTGGAGAGCGGAGGTCTCGCTGTGTCAACCCACCTACCCCACCCGTCTCTCTGTCACATGCCCACACACAGACACGCTCTCCCCTCGCCTCTCCCTTCTTCCCTCCCTGGTTTGTCTCCTCCAGCCTCCGATGCTGGTGTGGTGAACAGCAAGATACTCGGCTGAGCTGCATGGAGGCTCAGGGAGGGGCAGGGAGCCCAGGTAAGAGCCATTGTTGTTCTTTCTTTTCTTTGTGCCACGGATTCTGTCACATTAGCATGGTAGTTGCAGAGTGTCTGTGTTTTGAATGACTTGTGCTATGGATGCACTGCTGTAAGTAAGGGTCTCTCTTACAACAGCTTGTTCAAGATGTTTATACTTGTATGGACACTTGATAAATAATGGGACAGATTCATATTTGTCAGATGAGCTAGTTTAGATCATCTAAATACATTTCTGATTGTCTAGGCAAGATATAGTCACTAATATATGTTAGGTTTAAATATAGCAGTGCACCGGTACTCTGGCTTTGATAATGTTATTTTCCCTGGATCTTATTGTGGAGGATTCATCTCTAAATCTAAGCTTCATGGTTAATCTATTGCCTAACAATACATGTCTTATTATTCACACTGTAGTCAACCATGCAAAAGATGGACTGATGAAATACAAATTGCAGTACAATAGTGGACTCATATGGCCTTTGTGTTAAGGCCATCCAGAGAAGCTGGTGCTGTGTGGTAGCACTGCACAATGCCCCAGTGCCACTAACGCTCTGTAACATCTAAACAATCAAACATTCACAAAGACCACGTGAGGGCAACACAGACACTGGACTCTTTTAAGACTGGCCTAAAAACCTTTTTGTTCAGGAAGGCGTTTTATAACTTGGTGTTAACTCACTGCCAGCTATTTTATTTTCTATTATAGTTTGTTTTAACTATCTACTGGCTCTGTAGCACTCTGAGATTCGTTTTGAATGAAAAGTGCTTTATAAATAAAATGTATTATTGTTATTATTAAGAGCTGATGATGTAACTGTGTCTATATACATCACAGGCTAATTGTTGTAAGGAATTTAAGTAATGACAGATTATAACATTAGCTTTGATAAATAAGAAAAATATACCTCTCATAATGTACAAAGAGAGGCAAAGCTGTAGAAGGAGAGTTTATTTGTCAATATATTAGCTAAATCTAATCTTACAGTGGGCATTACACCACTATTACAAGGTTGCTTTCTTACTCTATTGTACCTTAGGGTTAAACAATGTCTCAGCCACTATAATATGTACTTTCAGCAGATATTATGGGATATTCTTTTTTTCCTGCCATGACTTTGTTCCACTTATCTTTGTTTACAGGTAGTATCTGAGCACTACTTGTTCATGCTGATGGCCAGAATGACTTGCTCATGAAACATTGGGGTATTATTTGTTCATTACGATGATTGAATTAGAGTGAACATCATTATTATGATGTATCACAGGACAGGGTCACAAAGTGTGACTTCTGGAGCGTAGTGCGCCACAACAGCCACAAAGTAGCATTTCTAGCTTCACTTGAGAAGATTATAATAAAAGATTGCTGAAAATCACCTGTTCAGAAAATTGAAGTCTGGAGTCAACATTTTCTTTCTCATTCTCTCTGCTCAGTAATCTGGTTATCTGTTTTAAGAGACATTTGTATGGAAAACATCACTCTTAATACAGAAGATGGAGAGCAATCAGCAAGCAAAATGACCTGGGAAAAAAAGGGTGTTGAGGATGTTAATTCTTCCTTCATGCACTACAAATAGCAATTGATTTATTGAACCGAGACACTGAGTAAGTCAACTTTTGGCAAATGTACGCTACAATCATTCACATCCTGTCTTTTATTTCTTTCCATCTGTCTGTGGAGGTTCAGATGTTTCACAGCTGACAGCTCGAGGCGGGGTCAGCCATTGCTGGAAAAGACAACGTTTCTGATAGCTGTCCATCTTTCAGTAAAGACATTAACATTCTTGTTGTTTACGCTTCTTCTTTCTTCACAGTCGGTTTCGGCAGGTGGTGGCTAGATCAGGCCATCTGTGTGAACTTGTCCTGCTTCACACACAGATAATACTCTGACTTCCTTGACAACTCTGTTCTTCTGTCACTGATAACCAGACTCATCTTCCACAAAACGTCTACTAAACATTTGGGCATAGATGAGCATGTATGAGCACAAAATGTGACATGCGTACTGTACATTTCCTTTAGGAACACAAATAGCTCATTAAAACATGGGAAATGTGTGATTTTCTTTTTTTTTGCACAGCAACAGCCCTCTATTACAATTCTGTTAGAAAAGCTCATTTGGGGTTAATGGCTATGATTCAAGCTCGGCTGGAGCGATGGATGATAAACTGCCTCAAAGCAATTGGTAAAAAGGTCAGGAACTGTTGTGTGAGGATGAGTGTTTGTTGAAGATGGGGATGGAAAATAAAACCTGAACTGCTAGTCTAAATATTGAACAAACATTTCATTATAACAGCAGAGGTAACTTTATAGTCTCAGTTTCTGTGGCTCCTCACTGGGGAAATCAATCAAATGCCAGCAATGCACACTGCTTCTCAGCGTGAAACCAGAATCCATCATGTTTTAACTGTAACACACTTTTAATCTGAAATGAGAAATGTAATGTCTAGGAGCATAATGCGAGAAGAAATAGCTTCGCCAGCCATCTGGTGACACCCATCAAGAAGCTGCTCTACTCCCACATGTCTTTCTATCAACTCACACATATGAAAAAGCCATACTGACGTTATTTTCGCAAAATGATCTTCCATACACAGAGATTAGTTTTCTTTCTTTTAAATGTCATTTTTTAAACTGTAGTAGTAGTTTGTATTGTTAATAAAAAAAAACATTGTGGGATTTTATCCAACATGCCTGATTCAGCTACCTTCAGCCTCCGATAGTTCATTTTGCAATTCAGTTCTCTGTACTCTTTGAGTTAAATGTGCCGCACTTCCGTACTCCTGTCCTTACCTCATTCACCCTCATCTCTAATGTAATCTTGAATTACAAATCTAACTATGATGAATATCTCCACCTTTTTACTCTCTTTTTCTTCCTCACACTATCTGTTTCTGTGTCTCTTGCTGATAGAGCCCAATAAAGACATCCTGAAGCTGCTGAAGCCCTCCAGCTCAGGTGACCTATCCAAGGAGTTGTTTCACCGCCTAGCAGGGGAGGAGGATGAGGGCAGCCTGTCAGGGCACACCGCCAGCCATCTGGACATCACCGAAAAGAGACGTGAGTACCGGGGGAGGTGGGTAAAGAGAAGGCAATATTAAGAGTCGAAAAGTATTCAAATTCATGGATTGCAATGTTACAGGCTAATTATAGATGAAAATGCTTAGTTTAAGACCAATAGCAAGTGAATACAAGGAAGGAGATGAGGAATGTTGATTAAGGAGGGCAGAGATATCCTATCTACATCCTCATCCAGTAGAGTCCAGGTTTATCTTCTCTGATCTTTTCAATCCACTTGTTGTTGCAGACTATTTTAGATGTTCTGGTCCCACATTCTCATAGACCACTGCAGCTTTGCCTTGGTTGAAAGGACTCATTGTGCATCAGTACCACACAGAGGCTTCCCTGTACATGCCAGACTCAGTGCCCAGAGACAGATACAAGACAACCTTTATCTGCTTCACTAACCAAACACTTTTTCAAAATAACAGCTCATCCAGAGGCTAATGTCTGTGTCTCAATGATTTAACGTGACCCGGTAACTAGCCATGTCAGTTTATAATCTGTGTCTATGAAGAGAAAAAAACAAAAGAAAACAAGTAATCCCAATGATCATCCCCCTTGTTATAGTACATTAACCCCCCCCCCCCCCCCCCCCCCCCTGTAACTGAACAATCAAGAATCACATTAAAATCTACCTGCTCTTTATATTGTATGAGATTATTAATTCAGGTGAATGCCCTCAGAGCCCCAATGCAGCTTCATTCAGTAAATAATTCCTGCCTTGTGCTGCAGTTCTATCTCCAGAAAGGGGGACCACAGTTGCTTCTGAGTTGTCTGCAACATTTATATTTAGGCCTGGAGCAAAGAGAGGAGGAAGTAGTTAGGGAGTTGAAAAACCACAAAATGAAGGTACAATAGATGCAATAATGCATTAAATAGCATAGACAACTGCAGTGCTGATACATTTTCCCTTTGTTATTGCGATTACAAATCTATGGTGACTGCTGTGCGGTGGTGCTAATGTGAAAAAACGTTTATCCGTTTGTATTGATCTATAGCAGAAACCAGGATTCAGAATATATTGTTAAAATAGTTTCTTCAATATACTATCTCAATACTTTAGCTGGTTCTCAATCAAACATCTTTACTCCATCAGAGGCCAGCTGCTCAGGCTTGACTGATGACCTCAGAGCGCTGATGAGCCAGTAGAGGAGGAAGGGGATCACACAGATCCAGCATGCAAGTCACATCCCCTCTAGTCCCTTATCCCTTCTGCCAAATGTAAACTCCTACCTTTACCGGTTCTTTGTTCCCCCAGTTGAACCAATCTATACCTTTCTACATGCAAAGAGAAGAAAAGAGAAAGAAAATTAAAGTTCTATAACATTTTTTATAGAACATCAAATTGACTGCATGCAAACAATTCATTGTGTTCGGTTTACTTAGTAAATCAAAGGAACCTTTATTTCACACACATTAACTTCAAAGTCATGAATGTTGAGTGTGAGATTAAGGCCATGCTAAAAAATATAAGAACAATTGAGGAAGGAGTATGACTTAGAAGACACACATTTGACTTGACTGGCCACCAGGCTGCATGCTTGCTGTAAGAAGAAGCAGTGGTCTTTTACATCATCCATCTGCTTTAGGCACACCGTCCTTTTTTAGTCTCAGCGTGAAACCTCTATTGTCAGTGCTCCTCACTAGCGTCTTAAAGCTCGCCTGATTGGCTTTTGAGCTGTTTCAGTGTATCTGCCTGGGAGTGAAAACGCACTGATCAATTATTCAAGGAGAAAGGGTGTGGGAGAGGAGAAAGGAGATGGGGAAGAGGTGGTTAAAAAACAAGCGCAGCAGAATGGGAATAACCTTGTAGCGTATTGAAAATAGCAGTAAATAATACAGGGGGTGTTTTGTTTTACATCATGCTTTCCCTCATCTACTTTCTCTCACTTTACTTTCCTTCTTATTCTTTAACATCAACCTTCTTAACTAGCTTCATCTCCCTCTCATCTACCATCATTCTGCCACTCCCTCGTTTTCTCTTTATCTTCTCCTCCACAATTTTTAAACTCCCTGTTTCACTGCCTCCAGTTTCTTCACTCCTCCAGAAAAGGGGGTCAAACAGACTGATAGCTGTCAGCGGGCACCTTCCAGCCTGAAGTGAAAGTCAAAATGTATTTACAAATGTAGTCAAGAAGCAAGTAATGACAAATAATATAAAGGGGGAAAAAACAGCTTCTATTTGATTTTTGTCAACCAATGATTACATATTGCAGTGTTTCTCCACCGAATGTAATCAACCACTATGAGACAGTAGACACACACTTTCTTAATTCTGACTTTTCAATGCTGCTGTTTAATCATATGTGGTGAAGCGGTTAACGGTGTGGCATGAGAAACTCATTGGCTTTATGAAGTGTCTTTTAGAAACAATTTATTATTTTGCTTTATGGGAGTAATTAAAGCATATATATTAGCAATGTATTATGATGGCAAGCTAAGCCTCAAGTGTGTTCAATAAAAACTTTATATCATTCTGTATCTAAGTGGTAGCTGAAGCTAACAGGAAGGAAATGCTAAAAGTGACATATGTGGTCTCCTTTGGCAGTAACACCTTCTATGATCTAAATAGAACAGGGGAATAGCATGACAGATTAAACCTAATAGGATTATTACCAGCCACGACAGTGACAGTGGAATAATAATAATAATAATCCATATAGTGCTTTTCAAGATACTCAGACACTTTACATTATACACAGCTACAGAGAGCAATGCAGGGTTAAGTGTCTTGCTCAAGGACACATCGACTAGCGCGGGGATTGAACTGCCAACCCCTTGATTGAAAGACGGGCATGCTAACCACTGACCCATAGTCGCCCCAAATAATAGGAATAGCCCATTTCAAAGCAGCCATGTCATAGTATAATAATCAGATTAATTACGGTCCCTTTATTAAGTATGTCACAGTCATTTCAGTGAGCCGGCATTAACAATACCAAAGCCCTGGCACAACTAAATGGAACAAAGCCATAATTATATGTTATTGAATACACCTGCAATGAAATGTCATGTATTTTGGTCATCTTGTGATTCGTGTAGGAGTTGCTCGATGTTTAGATTTCTGTCTGTGTTTAAATCTTTTCACTGCGATACCGTCGCAAGATGCAGTCATAAAACGTGGCAGATTTTAACATATCTGAAACATGGCACAATGACCAGCCACTGCTTCAGCATGATGACCAGTCTTCTTTAAATCAATAGTTGCTGAAGGATGATGCAGAGAGTTAGTTGTAACAGCAGCAGGAGAGTGGGTTTTGCCTCCTCAACTTGATGTATTGTCATAAACCGCCTGGAAAACAGCAGGCAAACAATAAGGGATAATAACAGCTTTCAACCTGTCACTTAACCCATCATTTCTCCACAAATTCAAACCCACAAACGACCAGTAAAATGTTTCAGACTTGATGTTACATGGCAGACAGGCATCCACTGATTCACAAGGAAATGCAAACACCTACATCTGCTTCAGTGAGGTCAGTCTCCAAACATCTTTCTCACTATAATGGTAAATTAGTTCAGCTCTATTACAAAGAATCGGTTCCTAACTTGTGCGATGCTGAGACAAGCTGCTTTATGTATGTATTACAGAGTCTTTGAATATATTTCACTTTACATACATCGCATTCAAATTTCAGCCTGATTGGAATGCAGAGCCAGGCACGCTGATGCACGCCTCATGTGCATTTGACCCTGTTGTGTGCAGCAGTAGTGACTCCTGTCTGCTGAGGAATCTTGTGCTGAGATGAAAAGGTGCAACACACTCAGGGAAAAGGTGGAATTCACAATGTGTTAAAGAACAGGCTATTTCCATCTACTCTGACTAGCTCGTGTTTCAGTTCTTCTGGGACCGCGTGCATGAACTCAGGTGTCATGCTGAAACAGAGACATTCCTACAGTGGCGTGCTCTGAGGCAGATTCAAGTAATGTTAGAATTTCTTACTGAAGTAGAGCACACTTAGCTTTGAAAGAGATGTTCAGACAAAAAATAATAAAAGAGTAAATATGTTAAAAATAAATCGATTTTACAATAGTGCTGCAAGAGCCAGCAAATGATCTGATTATGAGATTTAAGAGTAGTACATGATGGGTGAAGGAGCTGTGTTAAAAAATATATGCAGTCCATCCCCCACTTCTTTTTAAAGAGACAATCATTTTATTTTCCTCCAGACTAAAAGTATGCTGTCTTCTCTCCCGGTCTCATAGAACCACTGAGTAGTGTGTCCTCTCTGGAGGTGCACTTTGACATCCTGGATCTGACAGAGCTGACTGACATGTCCGATCAGGAACTGGCTGAAGTTTTTGCTGATTCTGATGAGGAGAACCACAACGAGTCCCCAGCAGGTACGGTCTGCTAAAACGGATTTACAACAAACACAAATAATTGAAAGATGAAGGGAAGGGGAGCCTCTTCCAGCCAATACACATACTTTAATTTATGCAAATGCACATTACTAGAAACCATTTCCTGTAATTGTTTGCACACTTTTGCCCTCTAGCTTTATATTTAAAAAAGCTTGGATGTGTCTGTGTTACTTGTATCAGTTGATTGGTGAGGGAGGTATTTCCCCAAACGATATTCCCTTCCTGCAGTCCTTTACCTCAACTCAGTAACTTTAGGGGTAAAGATGCCTGGAAAAGGAAACATAAAACACTACTTGTAGTGTGGTATTACTCAGTGACCTGGGGAAGAGAGAGTTTCCCATCATTATGGCCTGGCAGGGTCCTAAAAGGGCCTGCTGAGTCATGATTTAATATGACATGTGACTCCCTTTAGGGACTCATCAAAAACATATTTCACAGTCTCTGGAATAAATGCCCTTAAGGTTAAACTTCTATTTTTTAAATTGCCTCACGCCGTTTGACTTTTATGAGAAATATAATAAGACAATCAAATTGGCATTTCGAGTCTCAACAAAATAGGAAAGCGGGAATGAAGCAAAAACAATGAGCTTCGTGCACAAACAGCAGCTACTCCACAGGGTAAATAAAGGCTGGCACGTCTTTCTCTCAATTCGCACAAGGAATGCACAAATGTTTTATTTATGACGTGTGAGCCTCATCATGCATGCGGACAGTGAACTCTCTCCTCCTCTGACACTCCTGCCTCTCAGTATGCACAGAGGATGTCATGCCAGCTCGAGATTTAGAGGGTTCACCGCAACAGTTCAGGCAATGTCTTACAAATATTGTCTAGTCCGTGCATGGACTGAGCGCGTCAAAAAGTTTAAAACATCACATTT
Source organism: Cyclopterus lumpus (assembly GCF_009769545.1). Taxonomy (NCBI): domain Eukaryota; kingdom Metazoa; phylum Chordata; class Actinopteri; order Perciformes; family Cyclopteridae; genus Cyclopterus; species Cyclopterus lumpus. Next base: position 16,073,739 of record NC_046968.1, on the reverse strand, counting down.
TTCTTGATAAAAATGTTGGGTTTTCAATTATGATACTGTCACCGGCTCTGTCACGGATCGAAGACCAGGGACCCAAGCACGATGGACAAAACGGAGGTAGCAAGAAATAATCCTTTACTGAACAGGAACAGAATATTTTCAGGAACAAGAAACAATAACATGCTGGAGCACTTGGTCTGAAAACACAAGACAATCTGGCAGAGGACAAGTGCAAGTGAGGGGACCTAAGTAGTGAGGGGTGTCACCCATTCTCGTGCTTTGACTGAGAATACGCAATTAGTTAAATAGATATTCATCATTCTGGTGACAGTGACTTTAGGAGAACCTTATGGTGGACTGCACTGTTTGAATCTACTGAAACACATTGCTGGATACTTACTTCACTCTCGTGGAGAAACAATTATCTTAAAACTTTATAAATCCAGTCTATGCTTCTATCACTCCTTCTTTAACAACAACAGTGTTATCTCCCTTCCATCTCTTTCCTGTTTATTGCTAATGTTCCATATCATGGCACAGCCTGTTATGTGTGAGATATGGTCCCAGTGGGCCATCTGTGCTATGCTGCTGTCTGCAGCTCCACAGACAATTATTTAAATTTAAGTGCACGGGCCCTTCTATGATCAAAAAAGACCCACGTTCTTTGTTTCTTATTAAAACCCTGTGTATTGTTGAGTGTAGAGTACTATCATGTAAAATGCTTTATCAAAACGTAAACAATGTTTTAATATATTATATTAACTGACAGGATTCTTAATTATGTCTCACCCAGTTTATTTCTCACTGCTGCTTGTGTGAAGACAACTGTAGGGTAAGACAGCTTTGTGGATGTATAGATAATCACCATCTGGAGTGGCTAAACCAACTGAGCTCCACTGGATGCTCCATGTGTTCACTAGCTAGTCGCTAACTGTGTCTGTCTGCTGTGACTTGGCAGCACTGAAGTCTGTTCATTTTAAGATGTGAATGTCTTAAATTAAATACTTGCAGGTGAGTTGTTAGTCTGGGGTGCAATAGAATAATCACGTTGAATCATTTCTGTTAAAATAATATAACATAAATAAGCTCCTTAAAAAAATTATGGGATTCATAACATTGGTTTATTTATGAATTGATGATTACATACACAATGAATGAATCCAAGAGTAATTAGATTCAGGTTTCTTTTCTTTCATATTTGATTCATTAAATAAAACTTTCTGCCATGTTTTGATTCCCTTTAGTTCAGTTGTATTAATACTGATGGGTCCAAAATGTTTTGCAGCTTCTCAAATGTAAAGTTGAAAATATTAAAACATGTACGCCAATGCAACTCAAAGAATTGTACTGGCAAAACGTGTCAGATTTATACTAATATGTGACATACATAAGTCTTTTAATCCATGTTCCTACAGCTGAGCAGACTAAACAGTTTTAGGTGTCCACCCTTCCCAGCTGTGCTCTCCAACACCAGCACACCAAGATCCTCAGGCTCTTGTTAATCGCAGGCCACAGATGCTTTTCAGTAGCCGGATGCACAAGATGCAGCCAATAGGTTTTAAGTCCAAGGCCTCACATCTGCTCCCCTGCTAATCAAGATGAAGTCGTGCCGTCAGGAGACGTGCAGCTGTATACCACTGTTATAACAATTATTTTATTTACACAGCCTCAGATCTGTGAGGAAAAACAAAATATCAACCAGAATTACATGTTTGCAGCCTCAGAATGACATATTCAGAGAATCTGAACCTCACAATGAGCAGGTTGTGTCATTCCCTCTCGTATTTTTACCTGCAAAAACTGTGTGAATAAAAATAGATCAGCCATCTAAGAATGCGACAAACATTTATTCCTCCTAGATAGAACATCTATAACCTTTTAACCTCTATCTGTATTTAACAATGTATCATTTTGTGCAGGGCCGCTCCCGAAAATCTCTCACTTCTGCCTGTTTGCTGTATCTGTCTCACACCCACCACAGACACTCGGTCTCTCAGCTTCTCTTTTATCTTTATCTTTAATCTCTTTTTCTATGTCTGCCTCAGATACGGCTTTAACAGAGAAATGATTAACTTCCCTCATCATCCAGGCTTATAATTTCATGCGAGCCAACTTTTAAGTTGTATTATGTGGGTTTATTTGTCCATGAAGTCATCATTGAGTTCATTGTGGGGGAGAAAGAGTTTGATTTAATTTGTGTCACTTAATAATGTGTCAGAGGTTGTGTTGCAAAAGTGGTAATATTGAGCTGTGCTCTGTGAGCATTAGTCTCTACGGGAAACTGCTGAGTGTGCGCAGGTGTGTTGAGGGCACCTAGGAGTTGAGGGAGAGGTTAAAGGAAGATAAGAGAGAAAGATGAAGGAGCAAGTTCATGTTAAATGTAGGTTATTCTTGAATAATTCACTTCTCCCTACTGGGAACACAGCCTGGTACTTCAAAGCCATTTAAACAGTCATCATAATCTGAGTTATCACACAAGTACATTATTTATAGATGCTGTTCGTTTTGTTTACTCTGCTGTCTGTCTCCTATGTTCCTCTCGCTCACGTTCAGCTATTTAGTAGCCTGATTCAAGTTGCATTGTTCATGGACACTTCAGCCAGAGTTAGTGAACATTATAATAGAGGAGAACATACAGTACTTAGTGTTTCATCAAGCTTCTCTTTCTTCAGCAGCCACAGAACAAAAGGTTTACTCTTTGTTTTAGACTCAAATAAGTCTCATGAACCAAAGAGTTTACCCACATCCCTGAAGAACTACCACAGGCATTGCTTTGGCCTCCTCTTCCTTGTCGTTGGAGCAGTAACACGGTTTTAACTGATGACATTGCGGACCTATTGTGGTTTTGTCTGGTGTACTTATTTCATATTCAAGTAATATGAGCCATCTTGTAGAACGGGTATTTGTTGTCAGGATTTGGACAGAAACAGAAAGTCATTGTCCATTCATACAGTTTTTATACCAGACAATGCCTCCCGAGAGGGTCCCATCTCTGACAGTTCATGCTTGGTGTTTGTGGTGGAGGACAGAAACAAAACAAAGCAACACCCTAATGCCGAAACAGGTGTTTCCAATCTGCTGTCAAACACCTGCAGTAATTTCATTGCTCAAGTTGTAGCCTGATGTGATGCCTGCTGTACTGGGTCAGTGGTTAGCAGGTCCGTCTTTCAATCAGGGGGTTGGCAGTTCAATCTCCGCCCTAGTCGTTATGTCCTTGAGCAAAGCACTTAACACTTAATCCCTGTAGCTGTGTCTACAGTGTATGAATGTAACATGATTGTAAGTCGCTTTGGATAAAAGCGTCAGCTAAATGACATGACATGGAATGTTATATATCCATTTATCCTTTAAGACCTTTTTATACACACTCTATAAATATGAAAAGGTCAGATTCGAGCTCAGCTCACTATCTTTAGAGCCGATTCAGACTGTTAAGGACATTACAGTTTGTTATCTTTGAGAAGTATTTTTCCCAGTTCCCAAACAGTGATTGTGCTGTGCTAGAATTAGTATGCAAAAATAAAAGTGTTGTTTCCTATAAATCGGTTTAATGAGAAGGGCATTGTCACCCACTGCATGTGCACTTCCATACACAAATGTAACAGTTGTTTTTCCAGTGTTTCCTGTCTCTGGGAGAGGCTAGTGTCTCAGAAACATTACGTTTGGCAGCAACATGCTGACTGAAGAATCTGATGGCTGCTAGCCAGCAGCACAGAAGGAACACAATGCAGTACCCCGTAGCTCAGGGTACTCCGTGCATGTGACTGCATGAGAGCAGGAAAGAATAAAGGAAAAACCTTTGTATGTTGTGGTGCATCTAATTACTTTACCTCTCAGGTGGGCAAACATCCCTTTGTGTGTGTGTGTTCAATTATTTTCATGTATGAAATAATTCATGTTCATTAGTCTTTTAATTAGATGACAGGTCAACATAAATCTGAATGCACATAAGGAATGGAAATATCCAGACACATCGCAGACACGCAGATATACTGTAACTACATAAACACAACAACCAGTCAATCAGCAGTTGTTCATGGCGCTTTCTGCAGCAGACTCCTGAGGACGTTGTTTCCCCTCGCACTCATTAAAATCCAAGACGTCATCGATCTTCTGAGATCAATACCTCCTGTGTACCGCCCCCTTTCTCTCTCTTTCTTTTCGTCTTTCGGTATCTTATGTGTGTGAGGGTTTAGATGTGGCTTTGGGGGGGATATATAAACCAGGTACTTAGTATGACCTTCACTTTAGAGATCTAGCATGAGACTGATACAGGCAGTGCAAGGCAAAGCGTGTTTCCAGCTCTCCATTAGTCTTTACTCCTCTTGCCTTTTTGTCCTCTGGCAGGTTGGACACCACCACCAAGTGGTACAAAGAGGCAATGGCAACGGATCTGGACAATAATCTATGCATGGCAAATATTAACAGAATAGCAAAAGAAACAGTTGCTTGGAGATATTATTTTTAGGAATGACTTATTTACTGGTTTATACAAATAGAAAGCAATGCTTTGTGTGATTAATGCTCTTGCAGATCATTTCAGATCTTAGCTGGTCATCATCCCACTTTCACATGGAAGAATCCTTAAAAATGTAATCAGTGTGATCCCAGTCCCATCCCATTTAGAATGGACAACAATCTGTGGCCTGTGTAGAAATGGCTGGTATATATGTGAGTGCAGGTATGCAATAGGCTGAAGGTTTTTAATGGCTGAGAGGAAAGCAACTGCTAGCAAGAATTATGTTGCAATTAAATAGGTGAGCTCTGGAAATAGTTCTAGATGTGCTTTTAGCAGGCGTAGAGCTTTGAACTGACGGCAATAAACATCAAAACAATTGAATTTCAAGTTCAAAGTGATTTCCTTGTGTCTGTTTCCATTGTATCTGCCAAGACTCTGCATTCCTGTTGGTAACTAGTCATCCTGTGTTCCCAGGTTCCCACCAGCCGTTGCTGCCCAGAGGTGGGTACATGCGCTCCCCCTCGTGGACACGCTGCAGCAAAGCTGAGCCCCAGCGAGAGCGAAAGCACCACAGCGACTCGGACACTGCAGAGCCCTTAATGAAGCTGGAGAGGCCGAAGCCGCTGTAATAGCTTGTGCGAAACAGGCTGACAGCAGAGAGATACAACCCAGAGCCAGACAGACACAGAGCGGGAACACAAAGCGGACCAAGAGGCCACTGTGCACTCACATAGCCACGGGGCTGACGAGGTCAGGTTGGACTCCAGACAACTAGGTCTGTACTAACTATGGATGTTGAGATGTGCAGTACTCTCGTTCTCTCTCTCTCTCTCTCTCTCTCTCTCTCTCTCTCTCTCTCTTCACACACACAATCATTGTGTTTTTCATCTAAGGAGTTCTTAATGCACTCTGTGCTGCCAAATGGTTTTAAGCTCAGTTGTGAATGCCAGACAGGGTATGAGGTCAGCAGAATAAGATCACCTCCATCCTTACAGCCTCTCAGGGTGGGAAATAGCTTGAACAGTGAAATTGATTCCTCAATTGTTTCCACAGCTTGTGGCCAGACCTTCTATGTGAAGTTCAGACACTGGGACTCACATTGAATTACCAGGATATAATTTGAAACATAAATCAACATAAATAAATAAAATATCCCTCTGAGGCTATTACTTAATGTGTTGGCTTGAAAATGGAACAGGTTTTTTTTCTGTTGCCTGCAATAATGGTAACTTGATCAGTGGGAGTAGAAGTGGATGTCAGTGAGGCCATGCTCATTATACCCATCATACTTTCTCCATCGTATTGAAGAATGTTTGTTGTTATTATAATTACCTAAACGAAAACATTTGCACTTCTCTCACTGAATTGTATTTACAGAGCCCGTCTCCTCACAGAATTATTGGCATTTGGTGTAGATGACACAAAGGTAAACAGACCAAGTAGAAAGCTATGTGCAATACACTTTTCCATGATCAAATACTTTGTGTATTCTGATTTCTTTATCCTTTTTTAAAAACGATGGTTGCTGCTGCTAAAGTAATTCAAGTGTGTCATTCAAAGTTGGTAGACGCATGAACTTGATCGGTGATACTTGAAGCAGTTGGAAATGAAGGGAGAATCGCATTATAGTCAGGTTGACTTCAGTAAGCTTTGCATAAATGCCAAAAACCCAACAAAGTGCCAACAATTTTGTAATCATCTTTGAAAAGATTTATTCAACGCATGTTTCTAGGAGATAGGCTCCAGCGCCCCCGCGACCCTAATGAGGATAAGCGGTATTGAAAATGGATGGATGGATGTTTCTATTTCTAAGAAAATGTTATAGCTGATTACTGGATCTATTTATCCCACGTTTAGCTCGTCTATACCAGGGGTGCCAATAATTCTGAATGATGTGACACAATGGCTCAAAAGTGACACTGGGATGATGAAAGAATAAATAAAAGTCTTGAAAAAGTTTATTTTATCGCGTAATTTATAAGCTACACTTTGGAAATGCAGCCACATTATGTACTGTGTGGCGAGCGCACGTGTTTTAAGTATCAAAATGTGGCCTTTCTTGTGTAAAACTAATAAAACATTGGATGAGGGTGGTGAGTTAAGCTGATGTAATTACTTTGGCTTCACAACAAACTGATAATAGTTTAACATTACTGTTGTAGGTGCAGTTTCCATGTCAATGTCAATTAAAACAAAGTATGTACACTGGTTGCTCAACCCGAGTAACATATGCAATATCCTTCACATATCTCTATTATACTTATGGTGCACACACAGTTTACACACTTATTTCAACTTTCTATATTAACCAAGTTAATCAATCAGTGTAATATCTCAGGCTTAATATTTTTTTGCATAAGATTGTAGTCTTATTTGACAGCACCAACCATGCAGGACACACAGTAAAGTTGGAATAAAACTATTAGAAAAAAACATCACAATAGAATTCTGACATTTTTAGAAATATCTCAAATGAGAAACGGAGCTGATAAAATAAAAAATAAAAAAAGACAAACCAGCTGTGTATAAAAGTTGTTTAATATCGGTGTGAGCAACAAAAGCCTCACATTTCATTTGTCATCACATCTCAATGAAAAATCACTCACTGACTGAAATATTCATCAACCAAGTACAAAAGTAGTGCACAAAACACATAATACATTTCATTTACACTGATATACAACCAGCTCGCTCATCAATGCTCCAGAGTCAAGCTGGTCGGTATGACCCGCTATTGGAAGAAAAGCGGCATTTACTTCAAGTGTTATGTTTTATATTGAACCTGGTAACTCGGCTCAGAGTCTTCTAGCTTAATATCAACTATTAGCACTACTAACATTCAATAACAGTGTGTAACTAAACCTTGTAGTGGTTCTCAAATACAGTAAATGATAATGTTACATGAATGGTTATCGAGCTTAGCTTGGTTGCCTCACAATTAGGGAACACAAGCCACAATTGACAGAATGAAGATTTCTTGAGAAACAGCAATTTGTTATCATGCTAACAGCTGCTGGACGAGGGTGTCAGAGGTCAGCCAATCCGTCAATGGAAAAGCCAATTAATCCTCTCTTTGAGCACTTTGAGCCCTCTCATTACTCATATGAACTGCAGTGCATCAGACTGACTGTAATTGCATGTGATTAACAAAAAAAGCATAACCAGACTGTAGTGTGACTATTGTGACCAATAAATTGCTGAGGGATTAATGTTATTTTAAGACAGAGTACAGAGACTCAGAGGTAGTGTGAGTGAGTGAAGATTGTGTGGTATGCCATTTTGTTGTAGCTTAAATTGGATTTTTACTCAGTTTAGTGGTTCCCAGTTCTTAAGTAACCATCGTCCTAAAGAGATGAATTACTTAAGCAGTGCGACAACAACAAGCTCTCCAGTGCATCTGAGCTGTGTGTCCACTGACTTCTGGGACTTCCTGTATCTTGCTGAGTATATTCTTTAAAGAGGTTTCTCTGCTTTATTACTACTGTATCTGCTGTATTTAGTTATACTAGAATGCTAGTCTGTACTGTCTTTGTAATTTGAACACTTTGAGCTGCGATTTGTTGCTTTTTTACACAAGTGTCTGAAAAGTCAACCAAACCAGCTAGGATTTCAGTATTTGCTCTGTAATCCAAATCTACTAGTGACTAAACTTTATTCTACTTTTTACCTTGAGGTAAACTGATCTTTGTCCTTAATCAGTTTGGCAAGAATTTCACATTCTAGCAAACTGAGACTTCACTGTTAGCAAGGATCACCTGCTTACCAGTATCGATCACTGAGTGGGCAATTCCTTCAACGACCTGTGGGCGGGCTCGACACAGCTGTAACCAATTACCGCCAACTCGGGCGTATAACCAGGTTGGGGCTTGTAGCGTCAGCTGAAGCGTCAAGGAAGACTCCTTATATGAAGACTCGGAGGATAAAGACCTAGGAGTCTTTCGGTGGTGGCTGAGGGCGGCTGAGTATAAACATTTCCCTGTGATAATGTGTTTTCTCCACATCTACTCGTAGATATTATAGACCGCGGACTCGGTCACACATGTACCAAAATCCTTCCTCTCTTATTTATCCCACCCGCTCTACACAGACCCAGCGCCTCGTCACTGGGGGCCTCTGGAACTGCCAGTCAGCTAACCGCAAGGCGGACTTCATCTCTGGTTTCGCTATCAAGCAATCGCTGGACTTCCTTGCTCTCACTGAGACCTGGATTACACCAGACAACACATCAACCCCTGCTGCTCTCTCCTCGGCCTTCTCCTTCAGCCACACACCCAGACCCTCCGGTCGGGGTGGTGGCACAGGTCTACTCATCTCACGCAAATGGAGTTTTGCTCTCTACCCGCTTCCATTTACCCCTCTATCTTTTGAGTTTCATGCAGTGACGGTTACTCATCCGGTTCATCTAACCATTGTCGTTCTCTACCGTCCTCCTGGTTCCTTTGGAGACTTCTTGGAAGAACTAGACGTCCTCCTTTCAAACTTCCCAGAAAATGGACCCCCGCTCATCCTTCTGGGTGACTTTAACATCCAGACTGAGAAATCATGTGACCTGCTACTCTTACTGTCTTCCTTTGCTCTCTCTCTCAGTCCTTCCCCTCCTACTCACAAAGCTGGCAACCACCTTGACTATATTTTCACCAGAAACTGCTCTACAGCAAACCTCACTGTAACTCCACTTCATGTTTCTGACCATTTCTTCATCTCTTACTCTCTCCCACTCTTTGGAACTGACAACCCTCCCACAACGGACTCTGCACCTGTCCTTCGCAACATCCGCTCCCTCTCTCCCTCCTCTCTGGCCTCCTCTGTTCTGTCAGCCCTCCCCCTTAACCGATTCCTTCGCACTTATGCAGCCTAACTTCGCCACTGACACTCTTCTCTCTACGCTGTCGTCCTCTCTTGATTCTCTCTGTCCTCTTACGACTCGAAAGGTCCGCAAGTCCTCTCCGGCTCCGTGGCTGTCCGAACCGGTGCGCGCCGAGAGAGCCACAATGCGAGCAGCGGAAAGGAAATGGCGAAAATCCAAACACGCCAGTGACCTGCTTGCCTATCAATCTCTTCTCTCCTCCTTCTCTGCGTCCATCACTGCAGCCAAAAGTTTGTTCTATCAATCCAGAATCGAATCCTCTTTATCTAACCCTAAAAAGCTCTTCTCAATTTTTTCCAACCTCCTTGACCCCCCTGTTCCCCCCCCTCCCTCCACCCTTCTACCAAGCCACTTTGTTGACTACTTTACAAAAAAGATAGACGACATACGCTCTTCATTTACTAATCCATCTTCCTCAACTACACCTCCAGTAACTTCACCTTCTTCCCCCTTATTTTCCTCTTTTATCCCCCTGTCTCCCAATCAAGTTCTTACCTTGGTAACCTCTGCCCGCCCAACCACCTGCCCGCTTGACCCCATCCCTTCTCACCTTCTCCAGTCCATTGCTCCGGACCTTCTTCCCTTTCTCACCCATCTCATTAACACCTCCCTCTCAACCGGCTGTTTCCCCAACTCTCTGAAGGAGGCAAGAGTCAACCCTCTCCTGAAGAAACCCACTCTCGACCCATCTGAAGTCAACAACTACAGACCTGTCTCTCTCCTTCCCTTCCTCTCCAAAACTCTAGAGCGAGCTATCTTTAACCAAGTCTCCTCCTTTCTTCACTGTAACAACCTTCTAGACCCCCACTAGTCTGGATTCAAGACAGGCCACTCAACAGAGACTGCCCTCCTTGCTGTCTCTGAGCAGCTTCACACTGCTAGAGCAGCCTCTCTCTCCTCTGTCCTCATCCTTCTAGACCTTTCCGCTGCCTTTGACACAGTGAACCACCAGATCCTCTTGTCCTCCCTCCAGGACCTGGGTATCTCAGGCACCGCGCTCTCACTCTTCTCATCCTATCTCACCGACCGCTCTTACCGGGTAACCTGGAGAGGATCTGTGTCTGAGCCTTGTCCTCTGACTACCGGGGTCCCTCAAGGTTCAGTCCTTGGTCCTCTTCTCTTCTCTCTGTACACCAACTCTCTTGGCTCTGTCATTCGCTCGCATGGCTTCACCTACCACAGCTATGCTGACGACACCCAACTGATCCTCTCGTTTCTCCAATCTGAAGCACGGGTAGCAGCACGAATCTCTGCCTGTCTGACCGACATCTCTCAGTGGATGTCCGCACACCACCTGAAAATTAACCCGGACAAGACTGAACTTCTCCTCCTTCCAGGAAAAGGCTCTCCCACCCACGACCTATCTATTAACTTCAACAACTCAGTGCTGGTTCCGACTCTGACTGCCAGGAACCTCGGAGTGACGCTCGACAGTCAACTCTCCCTGACTGCCAACATTGCCGCAATAACACGCTCCTGTAGGTACATGCTGTACAACATCAGGAGAATACGACCCCTTCTCACTCAGAAGGCGGCACAGGTTCTGGTCCAGGCTCTGGTCATCTCACGGCTGGACTATTGCAACTCCCTCCTGGCAGGTCTACCTGCTAATGCCATTCGACCTCTACAGCTCATCCAGAATGCAGCTGCTCGACTGGTCTTCAACCGACCGAAATTTACCCACACTACTCCGCTCCTCCGCGACCTTCACTGGTTACCGGTGGCCGCCCGCATCCGCTTCAAAACACTGGTACTTGCGTACCGTGCTGCGAACAGATCGGGTCCAGTCTACATCCAGGACATGGTCAAACCGTACACCCCAGCCCGTTCACTTCGCTCGGCTTCTGCCAAACTGCTTGTAGCTCCTTCACTTCGAGCTAAATCACGACTGTTTGCTGTGCTGGCTCCTCATTGGTGGAACGAGCTCCCAATTGACATCAGGACAGCAGAAAGTCTCTACATCTTCCGGCGCAAACTAAAAACACATCTTTTTCAACTATACCTTGAATAGGTAGCACTTAAATGCCGTCGTAGCACTTAAATGTCCCTTACCGATAGCACTTCAGTAGCACTTAAATGGCACTTACGGATAGTACTTTGTAGTTTAACTTTATTGAAGAAATTGTACTTGCTTGATTCTTGTTGTTCTGAGTTTGGACTCACGGTTTAATGCACTTATTGTAAGTCGCTTTGGATAAAAGCGTCAGCTAAATGACATGTAATGTAATGTAATGAATGACTGCATCAATGTTGACTAGTGTAACTATGGGACACTGAGCAGACAACAATAACCTGCATTGTGCACAAAGCCAATTTATAAACTTTGAGTTCTAACATCTACCTTTACTGATAAATTAATACCAGGTTGAAGACTATAACGGTGATGAAAATGTATTTGAGCTAAGACAAAATGTCACAGAAATGTGAGAATGTTTTCATTGTACGATGGTGTAAAGATTTTAAAAAGTTAAAAGTACAGTGAAAGTACCTTTAAAAACTCAAATATCAAAGAAACAAGCATAATCTGGTTGCTCCACTCAGTAATTACATTTTTAAAAGGTGTTTTCCCTAACAGAATAATTTTATCTCTTTCGGTGTTCAAGACTTTCTCCCTTTCCAGAATAAAGTGGTGGCCAAGATTGGAGACAGAGTCTTACTAAATGTATAGATGTATGGTTGGATAAGGGCAATGGGCCCCAGAATATAATGTAACTCATATGATACCAGTACAGTGTGTAACTAACAAATACACACCACAACTAATATACCCGTCACATGATGTTAAAAACATCTCTTTTGATTTCTGTTTTGTAACTTGTAACCACAACTTCAGATTATTCTGTTGTATGTTTGTCAGTCTGAGTGTGGGAAGAAGGCCCCTCCAGTTAATTTTAAATCACAAACTGCACTTTTCTCAGAAGCCTCAGCTTACTGATCTAAAAGTAAAAGTCATTTTTTTGGAAATTTCGCTGCATAGTACACAATCTACAACTTGAAAAATGGCATTATCTAGGCCATTTAAGACCTGTGCAACACGTCATCATCCCTCCCTCTGCAGCCGTCAGTGAGATGAACAAGGAATGTTTGTCAGAGCACTGACATCTGGACCAGATGCTGCTGAACTATATTCAACTGAATACAGTGGGATATTTGCCTTGAGGCTGTGCATCCACCTACAGGTAAAGTGCTGCTTTGCTTTGTCCATTCTGTGGGTGTTTTTCCTCCCCTTTGTTCTTGTTCCAGTTCTTCAGCCCGTCGGGTAGAGAGGTGTCCTCCTCAAACTCCCCCAGTCCGTCAACAAACTCCTCATACGACGACTTCTCCTGAAAAGGACGAGTTCCCAGCAGCTCCACCATGTCGGCTTTGTCTAGAATCTCCTTTTCTAGAAGAAGTTTTGCCACCTGCAACACATGACCAATTATAGTAAACAACAAGCGCTATAATGACAATAGTAGAAGTCGTAGTAATTATTTATAGAGTTATAATATCACAACTAGATGTTTAACATAAGATAGTTGAGGTTTGCCATCTTCATAACAGTTCTTCCAACCAGTTTGGAAAAAATACTAATTCAAAAGAACCATACATGAGCTTTAAAAGGTGCTGCATCATATTGGTCAGTGTTCTGCTCTTTATCTTTACTTCTCGCTTGCCATCAGTGATAATAGTCCTCACCTTCTCCACCATTTCTTTCTTGTTGGTAACGAGCTGAAGTGTTCGTTGGAAGGCAGAATCAATGAGCAGGCGGACCTCCTGGTCTATAAGCTGGGCTGTGGACTCACTGAAGGGCTTCTCAGTTACGACATCACCCGGCTGAGGCAGGTCAAAGGACACCTGGCCCACCGCCTCGTTCATGCCAAACTGTACAACCTAAAATATGAGGTAAAATGAGCCATGTTAATCATCATTCCCTGACTTCTAATTGTGCACCTGCAGAAATAGTATGGGCAGTTACAAAGACTACCTTCAATTTGGTACTGTAGCAGTGTGTCTGCATGAAGCTACTTGTTAGCTCAACATAAATGATAATAGCCTGCAGTGACACAGGACCTGCTGTTTCACATGGTCTGTGAACATAATATATCAAGTGTTGTTGTTCATTATTACCTATTTTAGGCTTTAATATGAGTCACTGCCATATTTCTTCCAACATCTATTCCAGCATATGACACAACACTGACTCCCAATTGCATAACATGTACTTACAAAGAATATTTAGAATCACATACAGTAGTTTACAGCCTTGTGTATCTGTTAACATACTTGTTGTAAAATGTGGTGATCACCTGAGCATACGCAGACTGCGTGACTTTCCTGAGGTCATCCTGCGCCCCGGTGGTAATTCGTTGAAAGAAAACCTGCTCAGCCACTCGACCCCCGAGCATCATGCACATTCTGTCAAACAGCTGCTCCCGGGTGAACAGGTACTGTTCCTTCGGCAGATACTGTGCATAACCCAAACCTTTCCCTCTGGGGACAATTGACACCTGAGGGAGTACATTATAATTATAATTATTGTAATTATTCTAACTACTAATATAATTGTAACATAATAACAAGACTATGCAAGTGCTGCAGAGGAATTCAGATAGTCATGCAGCAGTGCGAGGGAAAGGCGGAAGAAAATGGTGTGACTACCTTAAGAAGCGGGTCAGCATGTTCTAGGAACCAGCCCGCTACAGCGTGTCCGGCCTCATGATACGCCACGGTAGTTTTCTCCGGATGCTGCAGTACCTGACTCCTTTTCTCTAGACCTGAGAGCAAGGAGGATGTCTTATTAAACTGCACAGTTTGGGATTTTCACAAGTAATGAGTAATCTGGGTTGATGTTGATTTGCCCTTCAAGCATACAGTAAATATTAAAGGCCCTATGTATATCTAAAATGTAAGTCCAAAGTTCACATTCATAGTTCAATAGAAATTATGAACCAATAAGAAATTACATTAAATAAAATTCATAATACCAAAATGTATTGAAATTGCTTTTACTACCAACTAACTTGATTAAGGTGTACAAATCATATCCAATAGTCATTGTCATAACCACAAATGAATGTCAACTTACCTCCAATAACTCTCTCGACGGCCTGTTCAAAGTGCTTCGTGTTGACATGTCGGTCGAGGTGCCGTGCAGCTATTAGAGCAGCCTCATTACACACATTCGCAATATCAGCCCCTGAGAAACAAAAGGAGCGACAACAACCAAGTTAGAGTGTGGTGTAATCTTTAATACATTTTAAATAAAGTGAGAGATAAAGAAGACAATGATCATTGTAGATTAATCCAAAGACTGAGCTGAACGCATGCGAACATGAACACACATCTCTTGTTCTTACCAGTGAAACCTGGGGTCAGTGCAGCGAGCTTCCTGGCCAAAGCCTCCACTTGTATACTAATGTCCAACTTCAGAGGTCTTAAATGCACCTTAAAGATGGATGCCCTGCCTTTAATATCTGGTGGGCCTGTAGAAAACAAGAAAACAAATATATCATGAATGTTCAGGACATTTTCTTTGAAAATAAAAGGAATGATATGCAGTGCGCAAAATAGGATGAACATAAGGGATACTACAGAAGAAACAGGATCACGTGATCATGTTACTGATACAAAAGCCAGACTACTCTTTCAAACTGCTCAGCAAGGAAACTCAAGAGTGTGTGTGAAGGAGCATTTAGATCTGAGTCCTTAAGCAATGGCTCAATATGTACAAATAGTACTTAAAGAGAAGACCTTACCACGACGAATTATTCATGAAGGTTAAACCCACGCTAATTTTGTTTAAAAGTTAGAGACATGATGATACAATACGTTAACATATTACTGATCAAACATTAATTAGTAATGTGTTGTTAATGTTTTAAGGAACTTTATTTCATCAATGCGGTTTACATGTAACAGCACAAAGACTAAAGGAAAGGTTTGTGCTATTCCTCATGTTGGCCTCCAGTTGTCTAATCCTTCTTTTATAGAGACCAAGCTCTGTCATTGTGACCCTTTTTTCTTTGTTATAGAGTAAACTGCTCTGCTCACTATTAGTCAGCACTGCTGGCGTAAAGTAAATTAGATCCTAGCAGGCAGAAACCGATCAATCACTTTAACCACAAAGATAAAAGCACACACTGTGCAACACACACTGTTAATGACATAACATGTAAACAGGCGTAATAAAGAACAGCAAATCTAATTTATTTCCATTTAAACCATACAGGAAGTATTTCAGTAAGTTCAAGGTTAGCATGTTATTTGAAGCAGGCAACACAAAACTAATGAGGCAAATGATAAGTGCAATTTGAATTGATCAAATTAAAAAAGATTTACAAGAATGTTGAAAGCAAACCCAATGATAAATTATGACGTAGAGAAAAGACTTAGATGGGGGATGAATTATAAATGTCATTAACTGAAACCAGTGCTCATGCATCCAGGGAGAGCAGGAGAGGAGGCTGTCCTCAGATACTTTACCTATGTATATATGTCGATCAAAGCGCCCCGGCCTCATCAAAGCTGGATCCAAGATATCAGCTCGGTTGGTGCCAGCTAAAACGACCACGTTAGTGCTACTGTTGAATCCTGTAATGACAAAAACAAATAGCATACAAAGAGTGTGTACATTTTGGACCAGGAAAGGGAGAAAGTCTTGAACACCGAAAGAGATAAAATTATTGCCTACCGTCCATTTCCACAAGCAACTGGTTGAGGGTGTTTTCCTGCTCGTTCTGGTTGCCAAAGTTTCCATTGCCTCTCTTTCTGCCAACTGCGTCGATCTCGTCAATGAAAAGGATGCAAGGGGCATTTTTCCGAGCTGTGGCAAACGTATCCCTTATCTTACATAGGACAAAGCAAAGAGAAATCACTTAAATAATCTTAACAGATGAATAAATTAGAATGAATTACTACTATAGTTAGCATTATTCCATGACGCGTTATTATTGGAACACAGAGCAGGGCAACGGTAGATTGTGCTCTCCAGTATATTTGTATCGCTAACATGAGAATACACAGAACCATTGTGTTTACAGATGGTGTGGCCCAACAGCAGCATCAAATCCATTTGGTCCATAATTCAGCTTTAAGATTACTCCTTCATTTAGCCCAGTACTGACCCTCGCTGGGCCCACGCCAACAAACATTTCCTGGAACTCCGAGCCGTTGACGGTGATGAAGGGGACGTTGGCCTCTCCTGCTGTGGCCTTTGCTAACAAGGTCTTGCCAGTACCAGGTGGGCCCGATAACATCGCACCCTGAAAGCAAAGGTGTTGCTTCATGATCAATACCAATGCCTTAATGAATAATTCAATAAAAGGGTCAATTTGTTTCCCTTTAAAACTTAATTCTCAGCCCATACTATTTTCTGGAGGAAAGAAATACATCAATTGAAATGTTCCCGTCAGCCTCGCCCTCCAACGCTTTGCCACAATATTTGATATACAGAATGGCACACCTTTGGGATCTTGGCTCCGAGGTCCTGATACTGCCGCGGGTTCTTCAAGAAGTTGACAAACTCCAAAATCTCCACTTTAGCCTCCTCACAGCCAGCAACATCTTTGAACCGAATGCTGATGTTGTCTTTTATAATCTTGGCTTTGGATTTACTCATACTGAAGGGGTTTCCTTGCCCTCCACCCCCACGACCTCCTGCCATTGGTCCCGCCCGCATGACAAAAAGTAAAAAGCCTGACCAGGAGTAAAGTGGGGAGAACAGTAAAAAGCTGTGTCCTGTAGGAAAGAGAAATAAGCTCCATTAGGAGACCATCAACATGAGCAAATCTATATGCATAAAAGTCCACCTTGATATGAATGTTCCAAGTATATATTTTTTACCCATCACTTTCACTGCTGTAGAACACAGGTACTTTCTCTGAGGTCCAAACCCATTTCTTGCTGGGCCATTTCTAGGTTATGCTCAAATGAGTCAACACTGCCAATGTTGAACCACAAATAGCTCTGAAACGTACACACAACAGAAAACTTACAACTTGCAGTATACAGTTTCATTAATATAAACTTTAAACTTCCAAGCAAGACTAGTTTTTGTAAACGAGAATAACAAGTACAAGACCAACATTCTTCCATTTACAAATGGAAATAATACCATAGTTTATGGTGACTTGTGTTAAAAAAAGCTTGTGTATGAAAGTTCATTTTTTGACCATGGAAATTGCTGCTTGACCTTATTATCTTAACTTAAAATCCACTTAATAGCTTTTCCAATTACACTTTGTGAAACTAATCAGTGGATTGGATTGTTTATGGATTTTGGTCAGTTCTTAGCGATTGAAAGTTCAAGAAAAAGTAAGAGGGCATTGAGTTAAGATTATGTTGCTCAATGTATGACTCTTCTCTGCCTGTGTTACTGCAGAACTAGATTTCAAAATACCACTAACACTGACCAACAGAGGGACCGATATGAAAAGCAAAAGGGCATAACAGCCTTTTCATGCAACTAACCACTTCTGATGTCTTCATTCCATTGGCAGGAATTACTTTGACATATTGTTTATTGACCACCTCCAGGTGATCCACCTGTGAAAAGAGCACTTTGTTTTTAGTTTTGCTCACAGTGTTTGTAACAACAAACTGATAAAAGATGGATGATACCAAAACTAGAACACTCTCCACCTCTTACCAAGCCTCTGTTCAAGTAATGATGCACAAAGTCCTTCCAGGAGATCTGCATCCCTGTCTCTCGAAAGTAAAAGTACCAAAACGCTGAGGTCATGCCTGCTGCACCAATTGCCAAGTACTGAACTGCTTTTTCATCCAAGGGAAAACCATCCTAGGAGATGAGGGAAATGTTGTAAGAGAGGAGAAAAGTTGATTAAAGGAGAGACAGCAGGTGTGCCAGCAGTCACTGAAAAACAATCCACTATGAGCACCTATTTTTACATTACATTACATGTCATTTAGCTGACGCTTTTATCCAAAGCGACTTACAATAAGTGCATTAAACCATGAATAACCTATTTAACAATAGACTAGTGACGTTTGATGCGATATGTTTTAAGGAAAATATCAATTTCAACATTTGAAAGTTTAGAAGGTCTGACAACAATATATCAGCTTATTTTAAACACAAAAAACATAACAAATACACCAAAATAATCAATTTAATTTCACTGAGGAAAAGTGTGACCAGGGCCACATTTTACAGTAGAAAGGAGTGGAAACAGAACCATTATAAGAGTATTATAGACCTGCATATTCACAAGTATGACAAAGTAATTTAATTAATTATTACCATTTCATGTTATTACTGTCTGTGTGTAGTGCATTTTATTGAGCATTAAAGACAGTTATCAGTAAAAATGAGTTGCACCTGAAAACGCGTCCACCAGTGCGATTCTTCTTTTTTCTTCCTCTTCGTCTTTCATCTTCATCATTATATGTGTCCCGTTCTTTGGTATTTTCATCTAAATAGTATGGAGAAAATCAGTCATTTAGTGCAGCGGAATGACAACAGAGAATCCACAAATGCTGCTTGATGATGACTCGAACCGTGTTCACCTTCAGCTGATTTGTTGACGCCAGTGCTTCCTTCACTCTTTGGAAAAAACTTTTCAAAACCTAAAGCAATTAAACACACACAACCAACAAATGTACAAATGGCTCATATTGACCTAAAAATACATTGGCCATTGTGTGCACTCATTTAGCTACAGTAGTGACAGTGTTAGGAGGTACACTACCTCTTGGTGGTTTGTTTGAGCTAAGCAACCGAGCAAGCGGAAAAATGTGTTGATATAATCCTCCACATCTCCTTTGGAACAGTGACGCCTTCTGAAATAAAAAGTCTGCATGTTAAACATGTTTGCAACTTAATTTCAGATGAAGATTCTGAAAGCCATCATTGATACTTGAGAATAATAAAAAAATGTATCAGATTTTTTACATACATATATAAAGGTTACATTTTGTTTACATAAAAATATATATCTGAATAACAATATGTTATTATTGAACACTAACTTTATTATCAAAGATGCCAAAAAACGTTCAATATTAAGTATAAATAAAAACACAAAACCAAATTAATTAAAAGATGAATTGAGAACACTTTAGGTCAAATAAACTGCAAATAGGCAATAAACACATTCAAGTGGTATACAAATAAATGTATTATGCTCACAGACCAGTGCCAATATTTGTGCAATAACACAGTTATTGTTTCATTTGAATCAGTGGAAAGTTGAAGTGCAGCTCATGAACTTTTTATCAACAAGCAAAAAAAAAAGTGAAACTTCTAAGATTCTCTGGTTTGATTGTTCTTCTTCAATAGAAAAGCAGAAAGTCTAGTGAAGAAAGTCAGCAACGATTAAGAGACCAGCCAGTGAACCTCAATGACATCTTATTTTGAAGGAAAGACAATGAAAAAAACGACATCCTTGAAAACAACATCCCCTGACTTCTAAATGAAACATTGTCAAACCGCTACGTCGTGAGAGTAAACAACACACGGTTTTGGGGGTCGGCAGTCTGCACCGGGGAACAGCGTGTTCCTCCCACGACAGGGGCTCCTGCAGCTGATCTCCGAGCAGCTGTTTCCACTCTTTTATTTTGAGAGTAGCAACTTTGATGAAAAGAAGAAGAAAAAAACAATGTCACCGTACCGACGCGAGTGCGCCGCCGCTGCGCAGAGAAGCTGACATCGTGGACAAGTCTCGGCTCCACGTCCGAACCGCGTGTATTCGGCTCCGAAAGGGACCGACAGTCGCAGAGAGAAGCCCCATCGTCCCCCGACTGTACAGGGCTTCACTGGAGTGGTAGACGTGCAACAAGTATCGTACACACTACGACGACTCGTCATCCCGCGAGATTTGGGTTAGTAAACAGCAGTATGTGGTCATGTCAGATGTGAGACATAGTCGAAAGCTCAGTGGCCAATGGTTGTATTGTTTCTCCCCCCACTGGGTTCATACTGCACTCATCATGCAGCAAACTCTTGCATGCACATGTATGCATCAATCTGTTTGCGACCAGAATTCCTGTTTATGGTGCTATAGCTTATTGTACACCTATATATTACATACATCTTGTATTTTAAATTCTAACATCATTGGATTTGAAAGTGTTTTTTTAATAGGACATACATAATTATTGGCCGGACCGCTCTTTATTTGTATTCTATTGTGTATATATATTATATATATATATATATTTTATTTTAATTTATTTTGTGTGTTTAGTTTATTTAGTCTATTCCATTTGATGTCTGTAAAGTGTTGTGCGCTACTATGACAACAAATTTCTCCTTGGGGATTAATAAAGTATCTATCTATCTATCTATCTATGTAGGTCACAAAATGGTTTTCCAAGTGGAGCCAAATTAAGCGATACTGCTTTTTATCTATACCACACACATAAGGCTCTGTTTGACTAAAGATTTTAGTTTTTTTAAAATCTGTGTACTGATTTATGTTGTCATCCAGTGTTTCACATTACAGATTACATCACAGACGCACACAAACGCACCACACTCTTTCAGAAGGCAGTATTGGTCCCATTAACACAATAAAAAGTTTGCAACGCACTAGGAACATGCCAACACAGCACACGCTCAACCCTCGTCCCCTCCTCCAGTTGGTGGCTGTATCTAAGCTGGTTTACAAAACGCCAATAAACACTGAGGTCCTGGACTGATAAACTGGTCAAAAAATGAACATAAGTGACTGAAAGGGTTGTCGTCCCTATTTAGTTAATTTATATATTCACGATGCTGTCCTGGAACTATTACACTCTCTGTTTACTGTACACAATACATCGGACTGGTCTATGTCGGTCTAATAAAAATAGTTTTTTGAGTCTTTGGAAATCTTTCTAAACTTTATTTGACTTTTGAATAAGGTAACCCATAACAGTTTTTACTGTTTCAATGATATGTCTTTTTGACAAACTATTACATATTTTCCCTTTATTTGTTATGTTTATAAGATCTCATAATATGCTGATATATTTTTTTAAATATTATTTATGACATTTAAACGACATACCATACTATATTTTTTTGACAATTTAATGTCACTTTTATGGCATATTATACAATTATATTTTATGACATATCTATGACTCCTTTATGTGACACTGCACTTTGACTTATGACATTCATAACTATGACATTATGACTTTTTATGATATTCATTTGGCAAACTATATCTTGAATTTGTTATGATAAACGAAACAATACGCTTCAATGACATACTACACTATGATAAATTAATGACATTATGGCATACTATACTATATTTTGTAAGACTCATTTATGGCATACTCTGCTGCACCATTTGTTATGCTGCTGCTAGTTTGTAGATGTGTACACATCTGTGCCAATGGGGCCCACTATGTCATAACTTATCCATGAACAAACACTGCAGTTTTAATATAGTTAATGACTTTATTCATTCACTACTCCACGGTTAACAACAGGGCATGGTTTTTACCAACACCAAGTATGTCCCTTAGTTTGAAATCATGCTGAAAGATAAGACAGCCAAAACTCATTAGTTTAAAGTAAATACCTCAGACGGTCAACTCATTACCAAAGGTGTCTCTTCACATCTCTGGACATGTGTATGTGCATGAAGACTGAAAGCATTAACATGATGCAAAGTGTATTAAGACATTTGGACCTGACCAGCTGAGGCAACAATGTTCATGAGGATTCATCGATTTGTTACACGCTGCACCAAACTGAACCAGAGCAAACACACGAGTCTAAAATGAGTTCACAGTTTTGAACAAAGGAAAGCACAGTTAACTTCAATATATTTTTTTAAGTTAAACAATTCTCCTAGAATATGTACAAGTGATGCATGCATGCTTTGATTACATTTCTGTTGCCAATACTATATATATATATTTTCTTTTTTTTTCTTCAAATAATGGTGTTGATGATTGTATAGATACAACCTTTCTTGTCAAAGACTTGCCAGCAATATCATTTTTTACATTATCCAGTTGATGAATTGACAATAAACAAACTCAAAAGTCTATGCTAGAAATAAATATTGCTGTAAGACCTGGACATATTTTCTGAAGTCCTTCTGAAACTTTAAACATATGAAATATGACCGAGATGAAAATAGGCATGTTTTATAAGTGGAGGACCAGTGTGAACCGCCTTAGGACTTGTACAGTGTTGTGAGTGACGCATATTAAATTGGTTTCTTATCGTAAACTAGTTAAACTGCATTCTTTGTTGTGTCATACTAACTTAATTAACTTCGTAAACTGATGCTGGGAAATGACGGCTCAGTGCACTTAACTTTCAAAAAACATGTTTACAAAGATTTGTAAATAAAATAAAAACATACAACTGGAAGCTGAAAGGCGATTTTAGTCTTTGGAATCTGGAATTATAGTCATTGAAATTCAAAACCAATCTTTGTATATGGCAACCTTAAAGTTAAGTAAAATTGGCAGTGTAGGTTAATGCAGTCATGGTTTGCTATAGTTAATATAAAACAACTCCTGCATGCATAATCACCATCTGCTGAGGTGGCGTTTCTCAGCATGTATTTTATACATTTATACAAGCAGACGCACACACTAATGCAAATCACTCACACATACAGTGTTCAATACATCCAATTTCAGTATGAATTAAAAAGTTGGGTAAAAAAAAAAATATTAATTTCCAGATGGGTTTCTAAGTACCCTGCACATGAAGTTAAAGACACTACAGTATAAACATGTACAGAAACCCAACCAAGGACAAAAACTAAAAGCTAGACTTCTGTCAGACTTTATTCAGCGAGGAGCGCCCCCATGAGGCAAAGTTCAACTCTGAAGTCGCTTCAGGTGGTCCTCTCCAGACTTACGCATCTTTCACAACTGGCACCTCGTCCTGCTTGCGTTCGGTCATTCGGGCACATCGCGGACAAGTTGTTGAGTTGTCATAGTAACAATCTCTATAGAGACACAAAACAAATGCCAACAGTTTTGTGATAAAGTAGGTTATATTAATGGTGTCCATTTGAGTAATGTGTTGTTTTTCATTTTAAAAAAGGGTTAGTTTAGTGTTTGCAATTGTACTGTTGCTATCTACAATATGTTGAGTGGGACAAACGTGTCTTTCGTATTTCTCCGTATGCAGTTTGAAGGAATGTTAACTGGTGATCTTAGACAAGATTACACAACATAACTGGATGTCTTTGGGATTAGTAGTAGCTCCATTCACTAGTGAAAGACAAGTCTTGAATATTTTGTACCCGATACCTCAATGCTACAATCATATTGTTTGCTGTGTTTTTCAGTTTGACGAGTTGGTGGTGACTAACCTGTGGAAGACAGCAGAGCAGTCATGGCAGACTGAGGTATGACTGTCAAAAGGGAACAGTATGTCTCCTTCCTTACACAGCTCACACACAAATCCTTTGGCCTGACAACGCTACACAAAAGCACACACACACACACATAAACAAACAAACAAAATGGGACAGAAACTCAGGGTTTTAGGGAAGCTACAGGTTCTCGACTCCTGAAGCAAATAATACAATTGTCAATAAATGATTATTGCCTAATAGTAAACACTACAATATTATGTTATGTGTGATATATGCACGATAAATAAGCTTACTAACAAAAATAATTAATTAGTATTGTTCTTTGTGCTTCATGTAAGAGCTCACCTCACAGTCTAGTTTAATGTGCTTAGCAAACGTGGTGTGGACCTCTGTGAGGGAACAGCTGAGTCTGCCACTGGAGATGTCAATCAAATCCTGTAGTGAGTACATATCGTCGTTCTCCACAAAATGTTGTCGATCTTGAAGCTGGGGAACACAAATACAAATGAAAATAATAAAAATACATTTCATGTACATTTTATTTCAGCAATTGAAAAGTTGTGATTTACAGCTTACTACAGCTTGATGAGATATACAATATCTAAGAGCTGTGATATTCACGTACTATTTATTTGTGTTATTTTATTTCAGAAACTACTATTACTATGTGCAGTGGAAACTGCTTGTAATTAAAGTTGCTGTCTTACAACAACATAAAGGAGTTGAACTCCACCTGGTGACTCAGTGCTCTCTGATAGGAGTCCAATGCACATCATCCAGCTTTTCATACAGGGTTAAAGTCCCAACATAAATTCTAAAAAAGTATTTGTCAAGTTTTCAGTATTTGTACAGATTAATATCACATACATTGTGAGCTCTATCTGGAAAGGTTCCTGTTGTAAAATTTAAAAACTAACTCAACTTTCACCACATGGTGGTGCTGTTGTGAAATATTACTTATTGGTCACATATCATGCCACTAAATATTACTTTTAACTCTACCATGCAAAGTACATTTAAAAAAAAAAAAGAAGCTCACCTGTAGTAATAGCCGAGCCTCCATGGCCTCCTTACAGGTAATAAAATAAGGTTTCATCAACAAAATATCCTGACGGAGTTTCTGTAAAGGAAAACCCACACACACAAAACACACACATTGCTGTCAGTCTCACTTCATGAACAGAGATGCAGAGGATTTTCCTTCTCATTGCCTGTGCTAGCAGTTTCAGCATAATAGCATCTGATGCAAAACGATGACATTGTGCTAGATTGTGTTGTTAATGTAACAGTAACTACAGTCAATGTGGTGTAGTTACATTATTTTAGAAGTGGATCTGGGCTTAAACTTATTTTGTTTTACATACACTGAGATCTTTTCTTTGCGAGGGGTTAACTAGTGCCTTGAAAACAGCTACCCACCCTGATCTCGACCAGTTCCTCCACAAAGTTGAATAGCAGCGGGTTGATTTCTTTTAGCTTCAGCACAGGTCGTGAGATCATCAGAGCCAGGTAGCGCATTGAGGAGCGACAAACCTGAAACAGAGAAACCTTCATAACACAGACTGCCCTGACTCCCTTTAGCAATTCTATTGGTCTTGAAAAGCTCCTCAATAGCCACAGAAGACACAGTGAGACTGGTTTCAAAGGCTGTATAAAACTCCTCGTGACATGTAAAAGCTAATGTGAAGCTTATTTGATGATTCTGTAATAAAAATCTGTGCGGTTCAGATATTTATCAGTAATACGTTTAGGCGTACAGTTGCATATTTGAGTCTCTTTACAATAACAATAACATTGTTTGACAGTAGCCGTGTCAAATGACTACAAAAATTACTACAAACCCCCATCTCCCAAATTAAATTATACTTTAATAGAGTCATAAATTGATGACTAGATGTTCAAAAATATATGTTGTTGTAGAGGTTGAGGGTTACCTTGCGTGATTCAAACTCCCAGTTGTGGATGACACGGGCTGGGACGATGGCCGTGTCATTCCAGTGGCATGTGCTGCAGTAATACTGGCCTGTGTAGTCACACTGTCTGGCTTCACTTGGCACGCCCCCTACAAGATAAATATTGCACAGAATACAGTCAAACTATGACACACAAAAAGCAACATGTACTTATACACATTTAAAATGTTATGATTAAATATGATTTAAATATTAAAATGTCAAAGAGGATAAAGATTTCCTCAAAATCATGTTTAGTGTCAAATAGTACATTTTTGACGCTCAGTAATTTCTATTTTAGCAATATGTCGATGGCTATAAAGTAACTTTATTTACAACTGTGTGCACATGCCAATCAAGAAAAACTTAAGTTCAATTAGTCTACATTTTGCTTTTAGATCCTCTGTTTCCCCATTTCAACTTACTAAACATAAATCAACCCACTCAATTTGTACTCACTTAGTGAAATAGGTGTGCGACATTCTGCACAGCGGTAGTCTTGTCGGTCTAGTCCAATCTCAGGGCAGATGCTGAGCTCGAACTCCGACTGGTGGCTGACCTTTGACCTGACACAGGGCTTGGTGATCAAGTTCATACACTTACTATGGCAACGATAATAGCAACCTGAAACAAGAGAGGGATAATCACATGGCACGCAATGTCACTACCCCAATACACAATGGGTTTGTTTGGTATGAATAGCTGGTTGACGAGTTGAAAGAGCTACAAAGATCCTCCCACTGAGTCCACCATTCGGGAAATATATTCTGATCATATTAACTGGAAACCTAACAATATAAAATGAAAATCGAAAATATATTTAAATATCTCCGGTGCTATGTCAGACTTATGCATTGTATAGTGTGTCTCACCTGTGCAGGTATACCAAGTCTGGATAAGGCCCCAGATGATAGTGCTACACTTGTCACAGGTCTGTTTCACGCTCTTGCTCTTTTCCTTGGAAAAGCGGTGCTCCAGTAGGATTCTAAGATTAGGCTCATCCTCCCCAGGGTCCTTTCAGGGTCAAAACAAAATTCAAAGATCACTAACTACATCACTAGCTACGTCACCTTTTGATACGTTTATAGTAATCAGGACAAAACATTACCAGCATGTCACCTGGGTAGTTTTATCAGTGATACCGGAGTTTTTGGAAATATGGAGAAATGAATGAGCCATTAAGACATAGAGAGTTGCTCCTACAGAAAAATATCTTCCGGGCTGGGTCTGGCTATACAAATCGGGCCATTTGAAGCACAAGCAGTTTTTTGCAGGAAGTTGTTCTCCACAAACTTGTTTACCATCCTATCAGGCTCCAAGAATGTCTGCAATGTTTGCTCTCATTTACCACACACAGGGTAATGGCTATGAAGGCCAAAATGAACAGTGAAGAACCTTTCTGACAGGCATCACCTCTAAGCTACAGGCCAACTACAATACGATTTAAATTTCCCCCAAAAACTATAGCAGGAAATGCTTTTCCAGAAATACAGTAAAAAAGCCATATTTTACAATAAATGTCCATCTGCAAACACGTGTGTAGCTGTGCATTCCACAAAATCAAAAACTGTGAAGTGAAATTGGTCAATTACGAATGTCTTGAAGTTTTACTCATTGCCCCCCAGCTTCACAAAACTACATTATGATGTTATCCACTTCTCCATTCACTCCTCAGTTCCAACCTTAAGTTCCTGTAGTTTGAGACGAAGGTGGATAAGTTTCACTACAGTGTCCTTTTGTCTCTCAGAGTGTTCCGGCAGTTCCAGAATCAGCTTCTTACACTCTTCTATGGCCATTTTCAGCTGTTCAATGTCGGGAGCCACAATCAAACCCTGAAACAGGTGAATAAGAGCAAAAGCATGTACATAAAAATACAAATAGGTTGGTTCTGAAGTCAAGTACAATAAATAGGTACTTTGGATTTGAGGTGGACAGCAGGAGCCATGCTTTACTTACCATAGGCCTTGAGAAGTGATCCTCAGCTAGACCAAGGTCCATAGTCCGGGTCTGAACTGTGGTTTCTGGTCCCAGGGAACAGCTCAGGTCTTGATTCTAAAGACAAGGAAACATGTTATAGAAAGCACTGTTCTTCAATGCATGCCAACTTCATGACTGTGGCCCCTCATAACAAACCCTACGCTCTGAATCACCACTCAAGAGACCTGGACAGAGGACAAAGCTCAAAATGGACAACTGAAGGAAACCCATGACATCCTCTTATCAGTTCTAGCAATGTGTAACCAATCCAGGTGACAAATCAATTACATCACAGAGCTAAGAAGCATGCTGCCTGTGTGCATTGCCCGCTTTAAGTCCTGACAAGTGTGAAATTAATTAGATCTTCATTAGTCACATGACTAACAATTGGTCTAACCTTTGTGCTTTCTGATGCATGTGACTACCTTAGCTGCATTAATAGATGTTATTGATTTGGCCACACGGGGCAGCAGAACCAGCTGAAACACAACATCTGACTTGTTGTATTCAAAAGTTGTTATGACAAACATGTTAACAAAGGAATGCCTATTTACACATACACAGAGCAGCATTATCAGACATTTGGTTTCTGTCCACATGACAAATGTAAGTCCTGTAATAATTATTTTTGCTTTGATTTGTTCTCCATCAACTCCTGAGAAAGACATATTGAGCTGCTAAATGATGAGCAGCCAGTCCCTAACTTTGTCATTTTGCAATATAATAAACAGAATGTAGGATTAGAGGCTACATTTAGACATGCAATAAGTAATAAGTCAATTAGTGACAATTAGTTATGTGTATTGTACTAAGAGGACAACCTGTGCAGTTTAATGCAATCAAATAATCTGGAAATGATCATGATAGTGTACTTTTTTTTGGTTTAACCTATGTATAAAGTATGTTGATACTGTATGGTAATTTTCAAGGCTGTCATTTGTAGTGTTGTGAAAATGCATTTGATTGTAACCACTTTTACATCCCACACCTCTATCAGGCTGATTAGAGGATCACCTCCTCTGTATAACCGAGTTAGTCTGAGGAGAAAATGTAAGCTATAAACCAGCAACACAGGCCCAAACACAAAGTTTGATCAGCCTCCATTCTTTACTTAATTTGAAATGTAATTTGGGGAATACCTTTTGGTATACATGAAAATATTAAAAGTTAAAAAGGAGGGAGCAATTGACGTAATATACAGTTGGTCAACCCAATATACAGTATGTAACATAATCAGTGCAAAGTTAACACTTAAAAACACACTGACCATACCAACAAGATATCAACACTATATATTTAAAAAAAACTAAGTATGATGACTCACATTTCGATTTTGAACCCCAAAAATAATAATTGAACTGAGGAATCAAAACATTAAAGAAAACATATTTGAAAAGGCATTTCTTCGATTCATAATCTTTCGTATGATACATAGTAAACCACGCTAATCACATATTCTAACAAACACTCCATCCTACTGAAAAAGTGCAGACAATTTTGTTGTTACCTGAATACACCTCAGAATAAAACATGTTGGGTGAATTCAGCTTCTCAGGTGACAGAGTAAGGACAATGAAGTGTCAAGCTTGCCTGTCAAAAATGATTGTAGTCGTATACAAATGTCTTCATTCCCAATCCAGAATACAGGAAGTGTCACTGAAGTACTGCTTACACTTGTTTTTTGTTTCCTCCGTTTCAGCTATCGTGTTTCCAACTTCCTTTTTCGTAAGGTTAGAGTTACTCACCACACTCCAGTGTGCTTTTTATTTATGTGTTAGGATCCATTCTGAACTAGCTTCAAACTTTTTAACCTGTATAAATATCTGAGAAATAATTTGTAAAAATCAGTTTTGCTAGGGAGTCACTGCCCCATTCAGTGGTCTAAGGCACATAGTAGCCTCACTGCATTTGGCACTGTAAGGGAGCAAACCTACATCTACATGTGAGTGACAATTAGAAAAGCAGAAACAACGTTTTGAGAAAACACAGACTGCATCACCCATATCCTCATGACAGGCTACAGGCTACAGGCAAGGAACATTTGAGATTTTTGCACGACATGGATAAAAACGATCCCTAATGAACTGGCCTCTTTGTCTACCAAAGCAAACATATTTTCAGAGAAAAAACAAAATACTGAAACCGATAAAACCAGGAGCTGGGAGACATTAATTTCTCACCCTCACAATGTTATCATCTGCACAGAAAAATATGTGCTGACATGTATATATGTCAGCACATATTTTCTGTGATTTCTGTGGAAAGTGAAACAGGTAAAATAGAGTTGTGTTGTGCTTCAGTGCTCCATGTATTTTTCTATTTCTCTACAGTGAAATGTAACATGCAACATATAAAGGTTGCAGGCCTGGACCAATGTTGCTATTCATCAGCTTATTCTTTAGAAGGTCTTTGTGACTGCGGTGAAGTGCAGTGTGAGTTGACGCAGTCCACCAGAATACATTTTGTTTCATTTCTTCCATGTTTTCCCGTTTCTATTTTTCCATTAGTGTAGCACTGATGATGCAGGACAACTGTCACCAAAACTATCCAATGATAAGGTTCAATAAATGATGTCCATATGACTTCACGTTTACAACTATATTTATTTTCCTTAAACAGGTATGACTGAACTTTACCGTGCAGTGGGGGTGTCTTGCCTCCTTGGAGACCATCTTCTTCATCTCCACGATCAAAGGGATTTAGGCGGGGTTGTCGGAAAGTGCAAGTTTCTCATTAAACGCCATTTCATCAGCTACATCTGAAGAAAGAGAAAGTGCATAACTCACACTGAGGAGGTTGGTTGCTTTATTTCTCTTGTGTTTATAAATTGAAGTACGACGGCAATAACAATTGCAATCTTCTAATGGCAGCCAGATAACTAATTTGTTTGCATTGTTATTGGTTATTGTACAGTGTGTGATACTATTCAGATCCAATTGTGTCACTGCTAACCAGTAAACCTCTTTCAAACCTGGTCATAATTCAGACTCGTAAACCGTTGTCTATGTCTCCATCAGGAATACCTCACACTTTACAAAGTACGCTCTTTGACTTGTAAATAGACTCTTTTTGTTGCTATAATTGGAGAAATGTACTGCTATGTCAAGGAGGTTTAGAAAGTGGTCCACAGTTTCTTTTACAAACAAAAGTATCCCGACTAAAACATGATCTGCTTTCAATAACCAACATGAATGGAGGCCTTTTAAAGAGCCATGAATGGTAAGTCTAAAATCAATCTGAAGTAGCTAAATGATAATTAGAAACCTTCCTGTGACTGGTTCCCAAAAGGGATGTGGTATTATGAATTAAAACCACAGCCAAAAGTAATGTGCACGATTCAGATAGATAACAAACATGACTGTCACTTGAAAGGCTGCAAAGCTGGTTAGCAGGAAGTCACTTCTAAATCCCAAAACAGACATTTAATTCACCATTTATACATGTCATCGCCGAGTTTGGTTACCTTGGATTGAGTCAAAGCATGAGAAAACACTGCAAAGCCTGAGAAGCGTCATGAACACAAATTGAAGGCTCACCTCACCGACTGTAACCAATCAGGGCTGTTGTTGTTGTCAGACTCCCGATAAAGCGGTAACAGCACTTTTGGTGTTCCAAGCATTAATGTAGGATATTCAATGTGAATAATCACAGATATGTTACCAATATAAAAAAGGGCACATCAACATTAATGCACAAATATCAGCAGACAAGCTAACGTTGGCTAACTAGCTTGAAAACAAAACAACATCTTCTGGGACGCTAGTGTTGTCTCGTCTGGTCAGAAGCTTACCCCGTTGTCCACCATATTTATCACTAAGGACTCGGCAGCTGTAAAATATGTGTAACGGTCGACGCTTGCGGTATAGATGAACAGTTCTACCACGAGTGCAACCAGTGTTGTTTTCCTGTCCGCAACATCAGAGGGATTAAAGCGTCATGTCATCCATTATTAAAAAAAATAAATAATCAAGTTCCGGTTGTATTTCAAAATAAATTAGTTTATTGGCGGACTACAAACCAACGTTCAAGGTGCATTTCTCATTAAACACAAAATAATAATAATAATAATAATAATAATAAAATACTTCATTAATAAGTTATATTCTGGCATTAAACCGTTTATCTTGTTTGTCCCCTATCTAACAGTCCCTGCTCCACTCCGATCCCACAGCTACCATTCTGCCTTCCGTTTCTCTTTCCACACTGACTTCTGACACGATCAGCAAATGCTCAAAAAGTTTCTTTAGTTGCATTAATCTCACATATATCTCACATGTTTTTTCATGCATAAAGTGTCACTGAGTCCTGTGTCCAACCGTAAATAACAAAAAGTAACATCTTCTTTTCTACATTTACTTCCATCACTTCTATAATTATCAAATTACTACTTCAGATTCATATATATTTAAAGACACATTAAGCAGAACAAACTGCATCTTCTCATCTAATTTGGACTAAAAGTTAAAGTCAGGTATAGGTTAAGGAAATTCCATAAATTCACAGCTTGTCATTTTGTCTGCCCTGCTGCATCTTCAATGTAACATACTGTAATGAGCACTTGAAATGTACTGAACATTGACAACTCAGTTTAGGTTATGAATTTATATTTGATCTTGGAATGTAAATGGCACAGTGTGTGCAGAATGGCATCATTACCTCTGCTCTTACATGGGCTTTGCTAATGATTTATTTGTATTTATTCTGCAACATTGCATGTGTAAATAAATAACTAAAACAACTTTGAGTAAAATAAGTTGTGAAGCATATATAATGTATATAATAAAGTGATCCATATTATTAAGGTTTAATGTGAAAATATCTTCATTAGTAGCTGCCATGAGTCTTCTGGGGTAAAAGATCTGCTTCCTGGTCTTTATTATTATTTGTTTCTTAAATGTAATATGTCCTGCTCTGCTATTTTATTGTATTGTATATATTTTGCATTGTCTCATACTTAATATTAATATGTTATGTTTACTCTGTAATATTGCTTGCTGCTGCTACAAGCAAATTTCCCCCTGGGGATGAATAAAGTATCTGCCCGTCTGTCTGTCTATCTATATATCTATAGATCTATATATAGATCTATAGATATATATCTATAGATATATATATATAACATTGAACCATTACAGTTCAAGGTAGAGATTCATCTTCACTGTGAACCAAGCTGTTTTGTTCACAGCGAAGCTAGGAAATTAGTCATAACCCCCAGTGTAAACATGTTGCTTCTTGCAAACAATACAGTCACAGTAAGGCCCCATATATGTAATGTAACATATTAGATCAGATGATGTTGTAGCTCGATATGCATGCAATTAAATATCTGATTTTCCATAATAAATCATAAACAATCACATGCCAGGCATGTCATAGCTGTTCCAGTTGATTATGCAAACGCTGAAGTTCAGTTCACTGATGTGCAGAGGAAAGAGAGAGAGAGCCGTGTGACCGGTAAGCTCTTAAATAGTTACCACTGTAACTGAATAAAGGGAATTGGTACAGACACTCCTAACATCATGTCGCCTCACTTCCTTGTATGACGCACTTGCAGTATACAATCTGGCCCATAGGAGTGCTGCTTCTGACACATTTCTGGCTTAAGTTTTTGGTTACATTCTAAAACATTTTAAAAAAATGGAACAATGCTCATTTCAGGTTCATACTTGTATTTTGTGTCTCTATTAGAACACAGTTACATGCCTCAATGTTAAAAAAACAACAATCAGTTTCATCGTACTGTCAGAATATTTATGCATTAACCTTTGTCAAGCTCCGTGTAACACCTGTCTGATAAGGGACTAGACCGACAAGGCTCATTAGAGCAGGTGAACACTTCTTATATTTGGTATAAATATGGAATTGTTACGCCAGACAATGGACAACAATGGAGCTGTAAAACAATATTTCCATCCAACGTGTCAGACAAGATATAAAATAGGAGGCTTTCAACTTTCAGAAAAGGTTGGCATGCTTATTGATGATATTAAATGTATACCTGTAACACCAAATATAGCCACCCGAGGACAGTGGCCACAAAGACTGCGGCTACACAACCGATGCATTTCATAAACTGACCCTGATTATGGAATTAGTTGAAGGAAGATACAGCCAAGCATTACTACCTTATACAATCACTCTATAGCAGCGTTAAATAAAAATAATCCGAAATGATAACGCAGTGCAGACTGTGAAATTGAAGGGCAAAGAGGTTCAACTCATATACGATAATGTTTTAATTATTTAGATAACAGGGGTCTTTGCGCACGCATTAGCCAATTAAAAGCCGCACAATTTGTGGCTTTTGTCTCGCCGCTGGAATGCGGACAACAAGCCCGACGAATAGTGTCTGTGTTGCTTTCGACGGAAGCACAATCAAAAACACCCCCCGAAGGCCTCAAACTCTGAAAACCTCGGGGACTTACTGAAATGGTTGAGCGTGAAAGACTGTGAGGGCTTGAAATGGTGAATGGGACAGACATGACGTCAACGTCATATGTCATGTGCAATTATGGGTTTTTATTTTATACTTTCTAATCTGAACGTCTTCCAGGCCCTTTCTTCACAAGATGAAAGTCATTTGTCAAATAGTCTGTTGATTTATCAGAACAGCTTTATTAACAAAATTAATGGTAAATGAATAAAACAGCTGTGTAATATAGTCTCTGCTTGCATTCCTCTGATTTAATGTGTTGTTATGTTCCATCTTTAATCCTTAATGTTTCAGTGTAAATGTAATCTGCTGTTTACCTTTTTTAATCTCCATGCTTACACCTGTGTTTAATGTCGTATTGCGATGCACTGTGGGTAATTCCCTCGTGCAAAGTCTACAGAAATGCGGATTTGCGAAAAGGGTTTCATAAAGAGCTCAACATATCTGCGAGAGAGCCGTCGAACACTCGATGATTTGACATTGGGAACGGTCAAACCCTTGAGGAACGCATCAAAGTCCACGAGTCCATGTGTGGAGAGATGGGATTGGACCAGAGCTTTAAAACGGTCTATATTAAGCTTTCGAACAAAAGACTCAAAACAGACTCCCTGCAGCAACCATCAAGAAAGTATTATTTGGTCAGCGGGACAAATTATATTTAGCCACAGATCATACTGAGAAAATTATTCATGGTTTGTTGTTTTCGGGCTCTTGAATAGCAAAAGTGCTGCCAAAGACAGTAATACAATTATGGTATTCAAAACATACAAAGAATGTAAAGAACTGGTGATTAAAAATTAAAGTGAATAAAATAAATATTTAGAACGCATACCCCAAAGAAAATTTGATTGGAGTTTTGCTTCCCATTTTCTGTTAAAACGTAAGATGGCATTTGAATTAGCTTTTTCTCAGTGACGCCTATATGTGGATGAATCAATCCAGTGATCTATCTAATGGTTTAAAACATTAAGATTTATAATTTGTCCATTGAGGGCAGGATGATGATTTTATGTGTTTCAGTTGGAAATCCCCTTCTCTTCAATGATGTTTTTATTACTCAGCAACTGAACTTGATCATGAGTTGTAAAAACATTTCAAAAACGTCTCTGTTGTGTTATATCAATGCCTCTTCTGTCTAGAGCAAATGTTGTATTGCATATGTGTTCTCTATTCAGAAAATTAAGTGTTCATGTTGCATGTAAATATATGTTTCAGTTCAAGGGTGAAGTTTTCATCATGGTTTAACGTTTGCATATGTTGCAAACGTATCTTTTCTTTTACAATTTGTTATTGGATATGTGGCACCTCTGACACATATCGATAACTGAAGCAAAGTAAAGTATCTTTTGGCATGTGCATGAGAAAAGCCATGTGAATATCCTTAAAGACCAACAAATAATAAAACGAAAAATCATGGAAGAAAAAGATTTGTAGGGTGAATAATAATATTGCTGCTGTTTCATTCATGTATTAATTCACCTCAAACATTTTTTGTTTTGGCCTCTTTATTTGAGACAATAGATAAATAATTCCAAGGATACATACTCCTTATATACAGCTGTACAACAAAGTCCTGTTTCACTCAGTTTAAAGTTATCATGAGCTGCATTCTACAGTTTTTTGTTTTGTTTTGTTATTCAGCATTTATAATATGTGTCGAATCAGGTTTAAAGCACATACCGAAGCACTGAGTTCTGCAGTTGCATTGAGATTTACAAAGCAGATACCAGACAACCATACTGTACATTCCCAACTCCAAAGAAAGAAAAAAACTAACTAATATATGGTATTAAAGTAAAGGTACCATTAACAATACAAAAAACATATAAAAGTAAATTGAGTTATAATTCAAAATCAAATGAAAATTACATTAAATTCAGTGATAACAGTGTGTGTCAGCAGCAAATAATCTGGCAAGCAAGTATGCAGTATAGTCTACATTATTATCAACGCTAACATGCATTTTGCATGGTTTCTCATGTAGTGAAGTTTAATTATTGTTCTCTTCTCTGAGACAGCTTGATCATATAATATGTGAGTCTTTTTCCATAATTTGGAAACAACTGGCAAACCACTTATACCCCAACCCATTATGAAGCAACAATTCTACACTTCTTGGCTCAAACAGATACAGATATATGGCTTAATTTAAGGTTTTGTAAAGGTCGCTTAGAGTCTAAAATGCCCTATTTACCACAAATCATTAGGATCAATAAAGAATAGGATATCATAGGATAATTCAAAATATAAGAGAAGATTAAAAAAAATAGTAAGAATCTCAAAAGCAATTTCATCAAGGCCTCTATGTTGACATTGTGTAACACGTCTCAGCAGTCTCGTGGCCGTTTGATATATCTGGTGAATTTTAGCATTTGTGGCAGTTCGACAAATAAGAATGAAGTGTATTTTTTTATTTTACAAAAGCTTCTGTACAGGCCACCAGGCTCGAAGTCCCACTTGTTTGACCCTCTAGGGCCCACGTCTTTAAGTCACCCTTATTAACACATTTCAGAGAACCATATAAACTTCCAGAAATATAACGTTGATATGACTTCTTTCATAAGCCCTCGCCTTTAGCACCAAACAAGGCAGTTCATGTGATTTTGACCATAATTGTCCCCCTCAGTTAGACATGTATTTTGGCAAAGTAATCCACAACGCCACTAATTCGACTGCAACAAGAGTTTTTATATATGCTGTCATGTCACTTCAAGGCTAAAAGTGTTCTCCTATAATTGAATATCAGCCCATTTTACACCGTACGTAGAAATTGCTTCTCTATTACACCACCATATTATTTAAGCATTGCACGTCAAAGCTTCTTTTGTCAAGATTTGTGTCAGGACTCAGCCAGCCGGACTCCCTCCTCAGCCCGTTCACACAGTGACACCCGG
This sequence comes from Cyclopterus lumpus, assembly GCF_009769545.1. NCBI lineage: Eukaryota > Metazoa > Chordata > Actinopteri > Perciformes > Cyclopteridae > Cyclopterus > Cyclopterus lumpus. The sequence goes on along the minus strand of NC_046968.1, from coordinate 16,036,899 downwards.
TACCTCAGAGCGCGCTGCCAGGGAGCTACGGGCTTGGAGGCGGGGACAAGCAGGGGCGCTCCAACTCACAACCTGAAGCCACTCAGCTCGTCCCACGGCTGCAGCTCGTCAGCTCGTTGTATTCGGGGGGGGGGGATAAAGATCAGGGCTGTCTGTGCTGACGTTGCGAGTTCGTGCCATGATGTCCGTGGACTTTCCCTCCGCGGGTCTTTGCGTTTGCCCTCGTGTCTTTGCTGACTTTTTGTATAGATTATTTTCTGTTCGACCATCAAGTGGATTTCCTTTTTTCCCTTCCCCTGGAGAAAGATGAGTTTTTGGTTTGATGTTCAACCACTCGTGGAGTAAGGGGACACTGAGTTTTTTTGGGTGTTTCTTTTGTGCTCTAATAAACTACGCCGTGTGTTCGGCTAAGACTAAAACCTTCCTGTTGTCGTGCGCTTGGGTTCAGAGACAAACCGTAACAATGTGAGTTTTATTATAAGCGCCCCATAAATTGATCCAATTTCCGTCGTAATGTGGAGACATTTATTCAGGGTTATTTCAATGGGTTATTCAAACATAAATAACCCTTTCAGGGTCAAAAAGCCCAAAATTGTGTCTAAATAAATTACTGTGTGCCCAATAGGCTACTACCATTAATTAAATGAAATAAGACAGTTTGCTCATATATATATATATATATATATATATATATATATATATCATTTTACATATTTCCAGTGTAGGTGTTAGTGCTGATTGCCTCAAAAAGCATGAAGTTAAGAACAAATCACACATTTCTGCCAACTGAGGTTTATACCAGAAAACCCGAGTTGATTTAGCGAGGAGAAGACGTTGTTTTAACAATAGAATACAAATGACTGCAACAGAGTTTCATTTGAGGATCTCTGAGTAATGTTTCGATTGAAAGTCCAGTTTCACAGCAGGGACATGTACACCCAACACAGCAGTGAATAATCCCCCCAAATGACGGAAGCCGCATGTCTGTAAATAACCCTATATCATAAAATCCACGATGAGATGCACTAAAGTTGATCAGTTACAGTCGTGCATGAGCATCATATGACAGTCAAGCATGCATCAGTCTGTGCTTCTGCCAAACAACTCAGTCCTAGCCGACATTGTTGATAACTTGATGCTCTCCTTCTCCTCCTAAATGAACACGGTGTCACACACCGAAGCACCATGAACACAGCACCAGCTCCTGCAGGGTTTTACGCAGCTCCCGGCTCCGGTATGCGTAGATGAGCGGGTCGATCAGCGAGTTGCAGATGATGAGGATGAGGAAGAGGTTGAAGTTTCGGAAGAAACAGTTGCAGAAGGGGCTGGTGGGACATGTGAGGATGAGGATGAGGTGGAGGAAGAAGGGACCCCAGCATACAATGAAGACCCCGAGCAGGATGGTGAGGGTCATGGCTCCCTTCATGCTCGTGGATTGGCGCCTGTTTTTGTTGAAAGCCATGATGCGCCTAGAGTGCACGTGCGCCAGGAGGAACATGTGCAGGTACAGCACGGCGTTAAACACCAGGGTGGTGAAGAAGAAGGTCACGAGGCACACAATGACGGCGTTGTCGGTGTGGTACACGATGAAGAGGATGCTGGAGGTGAGACTGGCCAGCCACACCACCACGATAATAATGACTGCGCGCTGCGTGGTCATGATACTGTGGTAACGCAGCGCGTAAAAGATGGTGATGTAACGATCAGCAGCGATGGTGGAAAGGAAGGAGAGCGAGGACACCACGGAGCTGCAGATCATCACGTCGATGACGTTGTCCAGGTGGCGCAGCATGCCAGGGTGCACGTCCATCAGGCCGTGGTCGTTGAGAAGCATGAAGATGGTCTCCACCACGTTGCTTACACTCACCAGCATGTCGGACACCGCCAGGCAGCAGATGAAGTAGTACATGGGCGAGTGCAGGTTGCGGTTCTTGATGATGGCTAGAACCACCAGGATGTTCTCCACCAGGCTGATGATCCCCAGCGCCAGGAAGAGCTCCTGCGGGATCCGAATCTGCACGCAGCCCAACGAGTTTCGCTCTCCAGCTGTGGAGTTGGTTTCGTTCTCCTCCATTAAATAATTTAGCGGGCTGAGCTCCATGTGGATGGCGGAGTTCAGGTAAGACCTGTTGGTCATTTCCATGTCGGACCTCGATATGACGACCAACTGTTTTACAGGGTTGTCCTGCTGAAGTTCACTGCAGCACAGTGTCACACTTTAAGCACGTCTCACCAATTGTATTTGTTTTAGTGGATGTTTCACCACGAGCCGTCGCACCACAGCCAGTTGGAAAAGTCAAACGAGTTGTTCAGTTATTGGATCCATCAACGCGCTGACTGTAAAATATCCACAAATCATGACTATCTATTTCAGCCAATACATCATAATAATAATTCAATAATACTTCTTAGCTGGGGAAACAGTCACATTCATTCCTGAGAGTTTGAGCGCTTGTCCGTGTGAAAAATGCGTCTCCTGCCCACAATTGTTCTTATTTCCTATGGATGCAACTTGTCCAGCCGGGAGATCCATGAAATGTCCCTGTGCATCAAAACATTGCGCTCACAATTCATGTTTTTTTCACGCTGATAGTGCGCTCGATCCGGCCATCCGCAAAAGTCCTTATCGACTGAGACTGTTACCGCGGAATTGAAGACTGATTTGGGACATATCTCACAGTGATGCTGGATAGGGCCTGAGGCGACTCCTCCTCTCAAGCAAAAGTCAGCTGGCTTGTGGTCGTGTCTCAGTAATGTCTGACGGGCGCGCAGTTTTGGGAACACATTGAGAGGAAAGCAGGGTGGGGATGAATCTTGTTCAGCTTAATATTTTCCACGTATGTCTTTTTGACAAGTTGGTTTGAATACATGCTGTAATGTTTCCTATTTAATTTACAAACGTGTTTTGATTTTATCAATAATAATGACCACTCCACACCTGTCAAACCATGGATTTTTATTTTATAAAGACTCCAATCCATGGTTTATATAATTATAGAATGTATATTCATTCCAGTTCAAACCAGCTTTGGTTTTCTTGACCTTGAAACATTGAGTTCTTTGGTTTACTGAAACAGATTCTGAGAGATCAAATGATGCAGTATGCTGTGGACCCTTCATTCCCTTAATAATGCAACAAAGTCATCAACAACAAGCTGGTGTTGAGAGGCTGCATGTCTTTCTTGAGTCACACGGCATACATAAGACATGTTTGTGACATAAGTAATAATGACACATAGACATTGAACGATCCATTATTCTTTTTTTCTATTTGCTGCAGGGGCTGGATAAAAGAAAAGATTTACGGGCAAAAGTTATATTTTTCTTTCCATATTTGAGTGTACAGTCTAAAAAGATGACAACACTTAAGGCATCCAAGTTTAATACTAAATACTCATGGCTTCTGACAAAATGCAGGCCTGGAGATAGTTGATTATGCGCTCATTCAATTCAATTCAGTTTATTTTGTATAGGAGGAGGCAGGGCCATTGGGAAGGAGGCCAGGTCCAGGCCAGGGACTGGATGCCGGAAGCAGGATCAAGTGGTGAATCTGTGATTCTCTCTATTCTTCTCATGAGTGCACCTTAATCATTTTTCTACAATATTCTGGAGTCGTGGATGGAGCCCGGCCATTTGGCCTCAACATTTGTTATGAGGCAGGTGGAGTCACAGATCATCTATGTCACGCCGGGGCACTAATGAGAGAACCCAAATGCACGACCCGAGGCAGAGAGTAAAGTTCACAAGGATTCCTTTATTGATAAAGGTAATATTGCAACAGGATAGAGTCTCTGGAGAAGGACCGCCGAAGGTTCTCCCGATGTAACTGGGGAGGGACTGAGACCGGTCGGCAAGGCTCTGACCCGCTGTGGTGAGAGCAGCTGTCTCACTCAGGGGAGAGTAGAATCGTCAACGTAAACAGTCCAGGGTCATTCACAGGAAGGCAGTCAAACTCGGCAGAGGTACAGGCAGGATCGGGCTTACTCGGAAACGAAGGGACGTCGGAATCAGAACAGGATATCAGGCAGGAAAAACGCTGGTAAGTTGACTCACAGGTGAAGAAAAACGAACTGGCAACGAGACAAGTGACGCACAGAGTATATATACACACTGGGAGGGGAGTTAACGAGACACAGGTGAAACACATCAGGGCAGGGAGAGGTAATCACATATGAGGAAGTAAAGACAGCAGACATGACACAGGAGGATGATTTCAAAGTAAAACAGGAAGTGACAAGACAACAAAAATAAAAGCACTACCGTCTAGTGACGGTTGTGACAATCTAAGGTGTCATGAGTATACATGATTACCTGCACATTAATGCTGTGAAAGCCTTTTCGATTGACCACATCTGCCTTGTTTGGGCCAGAGAGCGATTTGATGGCTCGAGAAGGTCTTAGAAATAAAAGATTCCTTGTGAGCAGAATCGATAGTGCTCGTATAGGAAGTCATCATGACATGATAAGAACTCTCTCCCTATAAAACACTAATCTAACTAATATCGCTCCTTCATCAATGGAATCTCTAAGGAAGGGAGCTACCATTTTTTTCCGGGGGAGTGGCCAGTTTATCCAACTAACTTAAGTTTTTAAATTATGTATTGTCATTTCCATTCAGTCACGTGAGACTGATCATTGAGTGTTGGGTTTGATGAGTTATATCACTTTAACCTGACACATTGAGCCAAGTCTCCAGTTTATTTCCTCTCTCTGACCAAGAAAACTTTAATACTCTAATCTAATGCTTTTTATATTAAATACAAATTGGGTGTAGTTATTGTGAAGTAAATAGATTTTTTTTAAAAGAGCTCCAACCGGGATGCTTGTATGACATATTTTTGTCGGAGAGGTTTGACAGGAAGAGAAAATGACTTTGTCCTCATGAGACAGATTCTTCCTTTTGCCAGAGGAACGCCATGTGAGGGAGCTGCAGGCTGAGCCCTTCTGATGGAAATACACCAACACAAGATTACAAACATGAGAGAATGGGCGACTGTGGGTCAGTCAGTAGCAGGTCTGTCTTTCATTCAGAGGATCGGAGGTTCGATTCACGCCCTATAGTTGATGTGTCCTTGAGCAAGACACTTAACCCTGAATTGCTCCCTGTAGCTGTCTACAGTGTATGATTCTAAGTCGCTTTGGATAAAAGCGTCAGCTGAATGAAAAGTTAAGAATGGTGACACATAAGTGAAGTTGTAACACATACTATATTGTTAATGTGCTGCCAGAAGTACGGTTTCAGCCTCAGGTTTTACCTGCAGTGAATCAGCCACCAAGACCAGGTCATGGGGTGAGTGCAAAGGAAATAACACACAAATCTATTTAGGCGACATTTATGAAATATGTGTCATACTCCTGAACATAACATTGATTACAGCAGATTACTGGAAAAAAGTTGGGCCAATTCTTTGTACTGTTTTATTGGTTTCTTGTTTTATTGGTTTTATCAACTCAAACTGAAATATGGAATTGATTTCCAAACAGAGCGGGAGCGAGTGAACATGACAGAGTAACAGCAGACATCCTGCAGCAGAGATAAGATTGACACAAGAATCCAAAACAGGCAAGAAGAAAATGTAATTAGAATCTCAGACTGGGCTTTTCTAAAGCGACAAAATATACATCTCTTCATTGGCTGAAACAGAAGAACCGAATCCCGGCATTGTGATAGTTTCCATTTAGAAATTAGCAGGAAACAAGGCTAAAACTCATTTATGTTTATGGAAAATGAAATTTCAGAAAACGATCCAGAAATAACACTTTGCTCTTATAAAATAATGTAATAATGTGAAGCGTTGTTTTTAGTAATCAAGTAATTATTATGCTATATATTTTAAACTTTTTGCAAACTATTTGGTAGGAAAGTACTGTGGTCTGACGAGAGGGTATTTATAAAAAAAGTTTGGCATGTTTCAATATATATATGCAAATGCTGCTGAGCTAAGTTTTGAATGTGATACAGAACTTTCATTTAAAATAAGATCTGTCTCAATGTGGTTCTTATTTTATAAATCAGTCCACTGTTAGTAAATTCTCTGAAAGCCAGAAACCAGAGGCAGAGTAGAGCCCAATGCATTATGTGTTCACCAACGATGACTGGAGATGTTGGAACTGCTAAACGTTCATCACAGAAAAAAACTTGAGATTCATATGCAGCTCAACAAACACATCTGATTTCTGACTGACATTTCTGAATGTTCATACTGTCCGGATTGTCCCAGATTCATTTTATAAGTCACATATTCCTTCCTCTTAAGTTTTCTGAGAACTGTGATAATTTAAAAATAAAAATCAGTTGTTTCACTTCATCTCTTCTTAATTATTAGCCACCAACACATTCAAAATGTTCAGTTTTCTTAATGTCATTATTTCTTTCCACCTCTGTCTTCCTCCTCTCAGTCCCACTCCTCCTCATCTCTGTAGGGGTTGTCCTCTCTTGGTGGCTCTTGAAACCGGATGTTGGCCAGCATGTCCCTCATTGCCACCATTAGACGATTCACTTCCTGGTTCAGTTCCTGTCCAGCTCGAGCAACTTCCATGTCATCTTCCTGCCTGAGTCCACCCTTATTACGAAAAGAGACATCAGTTTTAAATACAAATATCTAGACTCTTAGTACTTTCTTCATTCTCAAGCTAACATTCTTTCTATTTACCACCCTTGACTGCATCACATTCCTACTTGTGTGGAATTCATCACTGACACAAGTAAATGGAGACAATCAACACAAACTAATACATTTGTATGTTTTAAGAATCACTATGAAACATTCAACATTTGTGTGCTGAATAAAACAGATCAATACCAGGATAATCTAAGTTGTGTAAAATAACACAACATGATGTTGGCAGATACAGAACTATGTCAGCATTACCAAAGAAGAACTGTGCAGCACATCTTCCCTAGTCTTAACTTTGTTTCTTTTATCCATATAAACATCTCTTCCTCTGCATAAATGGATAACCTGATCAGGATGGATGGAAACTGTCCTGATGGAAAACACGCCTCAGGCCCATCTGGTAACGTTGGGCATGTGGAGCTGACCCACTAGATGTTCATTGTGTGGGTGAACATGATAAATGCATCTTAATGTGGCGGCAGTTGTTTTTTGCTGCACGCTGACAGTGGACTAAAAGACAAATGATGAGTTAGAGATAACGCTAACTCTTGGATAACATTTATGGGTGTGAAGTTGCTCAGGGACAACAATAAGGGCAGTCTCTGTTGAGTGGCCTTCCTTGAATCCAGACTCGTGAGTGTCAAGAAGATTGTTACTGTGGAGAAAGGAGGAGACTTGGTTAAAGATAGCTCGCTCGAGAGTTTTAGAAAAGAAAAGAGAGACAGATCTGTAGTTGTTGACTTCAGATAAGGTCGAGAGTGGGTTTCTTCAGGAGAGGGTTGACTCTTGCCTCCTTCAGAGAGTTAGGGAAACAGCCATTTGAGAGGGAGCTGTTAATAAGATGGGTGAGAAAGGTAAGGTCAGGACCAACAGCCTGGAGAATGTGAGATGGGATGTTGTCAAGGGTGCAGGTGGTTGGGCGGGCAGAGGTTACCAAGGTAAGAACTTGATTAGGAGACAGAGGGGTGAAAGAGGAAAGCGAAGGGGATGAAGAAGAAGTTGATCAAAGTGTAGTGATAGAAAAAGTAATCAACGATGAAGTTGATGGAAGTGTAGTGATAGAAAAAGTAGTCGACGAAGTGGCTTGGTAGAAAGGTGGAAGGAGGATGGGGACAAGGGGGGTCAAGGAGGTTGGAAAGGATAGAGAACAGTTTTTTGGGGTTAGAGAAAGAAGATTGAATTTTGGTTTGGTAGAAAGAGCTTTTGGCTGCCGAGATAGAAGCAGAGAAGGAAGAGAGAAGAGTTTGATAGGCAGGTTGCGCATTATAAGTTAGCCCTATACATTAATGAGGATATATAAACATAATTATATAAGCACCAAACTTCACTCTTAGAAAAGAGACAGCAAAGATGAGTCCAGGAACAAATTTGCACTTGAATATAGTTATTGTCTTCTTCAATGACACTGTTGGACAGAATTAACTGCATCAAGGTCATATGCCCTCTTTTATATTTATATTTTGCAGTTGTGATCCCTTTAGGGTAATCATGTGTCTTTGGGGGAAATATTCCATCAGTCAAGCATGTGTGGTCAGTTGTTTTTCAAGATCTATTACCAGTTCATAAATTTCCACCAGCCCTGGAGGGCCCTGCTACTAATTAGCATGTTATTTAGTCTATGTTATTTTAGTAATAGTTGAATAGAATGCCCAACCTTTGACACAAGTTATGTGCTCCTTCATTGATTTCTGAAAGTTTATCCTTTGAAAACAGCCAATTCTGGCTGGAAATTAGAACATCAACAGGGTCATTTATGATTTCAGTTGACACGCTTCGAAGCAGGTCAGTTCATTATTATTCACCGACTGTGAGTTTACCCAATTTATTACAAATTAGTTTTATTTGAATATAGGGCTTACAGCTGTTATTCTCATGATGTGCCCACATCCACATCATGGGTTCCTTTGAAGAGTCCTACAAAGTTTTTATTATACATCAATGCAGCAGCACCAGGATTCATCTTCAGATGACATCACGAGCGTCTGCTCTCCAGGTTGAGGACTTCAAGTTCACAAATTATGATTGAGATCCAAAGCATTACATAAATAACATACGTGAATTCAGATCACGTATGAATGAGATCAGAGATACATGAATAGTAAAGAGGTGATCAGAATTATATTGATCCTACTGTACTCCCTTAAAGTCAAGTGTGGAACCAAGTTATCGATCAAAGTTTAAACATCTTTGCAATCACACGTTAAACTCTCATTGGATTTGTGAGGATTTTCTGTGTAGTACAGATCATATCATTGTCAGAAGGTCTATGAGGAAATATTGGTTATCTTTAAGGATGAAATATTAGACATCTTGTGTATGTTTTCAATGTGAGGACACACTTATCATTCAGAGACAAATCATTCTGTTCAAAATTATAAAATGTTATACAATTCAATTTTAATGGATATCGATCTAAAATGTTCCTTAAAATGTTTCGGGAGAGGCTAACTTTCTCCCACAGTTTGTAGTCTGTTATACTTAAAGGGAAACAAGTGCACAACATTACAAAGCCAAGTGAAAATCATTTCAAGAAATATAGCAGCAAAGCTCTGCCTATCTGCACTATAATTTTATATTTTTAAAACATGTAAAAGGATGTGAAAAAAACCCAGCAACTATACTAGGCGACAAACCAAATTGATCAGAGTGTCCTAAGTGTGACAGTTTAACCAGCGTTTTCTGTAGTTGGTACAAATAAATACACAAAAACTAAGGGAAAAAGCCATGTGTGGTTAGACTTATGAAAGATTATATCTGTGAATGTGCAATATGTTAGAGCCACAGATAACAAATAATCTCTAAAACCACATTAAGACAATCTCAGACTGGGACACGTTTATTGTAGTGTGATTATAAATTAATCAAACTCATCTGGCTTTTGAGGATATTTGACATGATCCTATTGATTCCCATCACACATGTAACGTCTATGAATGGCTGGACTGAGGTCATTGTGGATGAAGTGACTTGTGTTTCACTGGTTGATGATCGCTCCTTACGAGAGGCAGACTTGAGGTGGCTTCTTTGATCGCAGAGAGGAGGACGTGGCGATGGATGTTTCTTGGTGCACACTTGTACCTCTGCTTTCTGATAACGCAGAGTAATGAGAGTTATGCTAACGCATGGAACATGGTCACACAGAAATATGACAGCAGAGCAGCTCAATGAGATCTTACTTGTTTTGGCAGTCGTCTACCAGCGGGTCTTTGGCATCAACTCGACGCAGCACCTCCTTCACAGACGCTTCCAACCAAAACATTACTGCCGTCTCCCTCCACATGCTGTGAGTCCTCCCCACATACAGAGCAGTCAGTTCAGCCAGGGCTGGGGGCTGCCTAGGATCAGAGAGGGTAGAGGGAGCAACATAGATACAAAATGAGTACAAAAATATGTTATGGCCCATGAACATTTTTGTAGTAATAGAATAAGGAATGTGTTATCTTTCAAAGCTACTGCATAATAAATGGTAGCATGCTACACTAATATAAAGCGTTAAATTGCATGATAATCAAAACAAAGGGAGCAAACATTACCCAATCTGGCTCTTTGGGCCAAAAAAGGCATGTGAGCTGACTCTGGCATCTGGCTGCACAGTACACAGATCCAGTAGGGGAATCAAGACTGCAGAAAACACATTTACAGCAACATGTAGGTGAAAGTACACGTTACCGACTTCATTGAAGTGGATGGCATGTAATCCATACTTTATTATAAAGATATTTTTAGTCCTGGCATAAACAATGTGAAGAAGTTACTGAGAGTCTAACCTCCGGGGAACATGATGAGAGCTTTCTCCAGCATCTGGTCAGCTTTTTGTCTGTCTTTCTCACTTTCTTCAGGATCCACATCTTCCTGCTGACTGAGATGGAAATGACAAAGTGCAGTGGAGAATGCAAAGTTTGGCAGCAGGCACAGATTTCTGTGCACCTATAATGCAAAAACAAAGCATTTGAGTCAATAGATGAAGCGTAAAGCGCCTTTTATACAGGTTAGTGCGGTACAAAGAGCTTCACAGATGACTGACAAGTAGAAAATTAGGACCTGCGAACAAGATTAGTTGATTTAAATCGACAGATCTGATAAAGAGTTTCTCCACAAAGAATAACACAAAAGCACGCAGACAAAAAAAAATGACTAATCGACTGAGGGGGCACTCAAAATGAGGTTGTATAATAACAGAAGGACATACAGATCGGGTAGAGTGACACATTGTTGTTCTTTCTGTGTAGCATACCTGAGTTTATAAATGATATAATAAAGTGATATTTGAATGGTGCATAGACTGGAAAATACTAGCTGGTTAATTTGATGCTGTATTGGAGGCATTTCCGATACTAATAATGGAAAAAACTCATATTTACGGTCAGAAATGATGTTTTGTGAGGTTACAGTGACCTTGAGCTTTGACCAACAGAATCTGTTCATCTTTGAGTCTGAGTGGACACTTGAAGAAATTCCCTCCAGGCATCCCTGAGATATCGCCACACAAACAGACGGATATATGGACGGACAACTGAAGACATAATCCCACGTCTGTCGCCTTGTCGATTGTGCTTTAGAAACAAGTACAATTATTTTTAAATTAATAGGAAACTAATATAAGGACTTCATAACAGCTGTAATGTGTTCTCTCCTTCTGGTCCCAGTCAGCATTTGGGCCGTTGAGGCTGATTAAGAACGTTTTGGGGTAGCGACAGACACACAGACACACACTTTACCTCCAAGTCCTGATGTAACTGGAGGAGATACTGGTACTCTCGGGAGCGCAGCGTCAGGAAGTCAATGAGCAGGAGCATGCAAAGCGGGTCAGCATCTGGGTCCAAACTGAGTGGCAGACAAGACCACAAGTAGATGAACAGGGCATCACCGAAATAGACAAACATCTAAATCCAAGTACAATTAAAAGTCTCCTCCTGAACTCCAGGGTGAAACGAGACCAAATCAAAATCCCGCTGCTCTGCTATTTGTCAGCTTTTATTCCTTCAGTGCTGCTTTTCAAGAGGAGCAGATCATAGCTGTAAGTAAGGGGAGATGAGCATTGACCATCAAGTGGTTAGTAAAGCTCAAGCTATGGCAGACTGATGGCAGCAGTGCTGGGAACAACTCTCTTTACTGAGTGGAAAGCATTATGGAGGTGTACTTTGTACCAGCAGGATACAGAAGGATCTGTATTATGTGATAAGATTTTATAACCAATGTAAATGTAACTTATTTTACAATGTGTATGATCTTGGTCAAACATGCCATCTTACATCAGACACTGTTATAGCTTAAACAATGGCGGAAGCATTTAAATGTTTCTATAAAACATCTCATCAATAAAACAGGGTCATACTACGGTAAAAGCTATGATATTGGTCAACCTTTAAATGGAGAAGCATGTAGATTTTTCTATATAAAATTACTTATAAAATGTACTGTTTCCCTTTAACTCTATAAATCGTCTTTCAGTGCTCAGGCGTTTCCCTCTGTACCTCAGAATAAGTTTGCAGTACTCCAACGCCGTCCGTGGGCATCCTCTCTTTTCCAGGAACATCATGTGCTTATAAAGAGCCAGATAAAAGGCCCTGAAAACAGAGATGATTGAATCATTCAATTGCTGAGTCCTTCAATAACAATTTGAGTCACAAACAATATTCTAAAGTCCAACAAATTCTTCACAAAGGCAAAGAAAAAAAAGAGGAAAGGGAAGTTACCAACCTGTTCTCTGTACGCAGGTAATCAAGTCTGCTGGTACCTGACGTCAGACTGAATAAGGGGTGACAGGCGCACTCAAAGCTGTACAAGGCCCTCTCTGGAAAAATAATAATAATAGTAAGAATTACATTTTGACTGAAGCATCAGCCAGCTGGGTGTGGCACGATGTACAAACATCAGTACTGAACACAGGTTGCAGGTGCTGGCTCAGTCAGTTATGTTCTTTCACATCATCGGTAGGACTTTGCATCCCAAAGACCACTTCTTATGTTAAAGTTCAACTGAGGTTGTGTTTAACACATTATATTAATACATATGATATTATGCTTTGCCTGGAGCAGGAACTTTAACTTTCTTTTAACAATTGTTGTTTTGTTAATGTACATTTCACACTAAAGTAACCATTATTATTTAGCTTGATAATCTTAAGAAAATTAGAAACCAGTGATTTGACAGCTCTTATTGTGCCATTTTAACAAGTTAACACTGATGCAAATCATTTTCATTTGTTACTAAACAGGCTTGAATTTACAGATGATAATAATGTTATAATTGCTGTGAAATATGTTAAAGGTACCGTGGTATCAAATAGACAGAGGATAGTTTCTGCAAACCGGACTAACAAATAACAACAAACAACTTCATTCCCAACAATGTCCAGCGCTTTCAGCATCTCATTGTTGGGCTGTCTTGGTTGACACGCCTTTTCAGTGTCGCATGGGGGTCGGGAACAGTGCCCATGGACTGGCAGACCGGGGTGGTGGTTCCCATCTTCAAGAAGGGGGACCGGAGAGTGTGCTCGAACTATCGTGGTATCACACTGCTCAGCCTCCCGGGAAAAGCTTATGCCAGGGTGCTGGAGAGGAGGCTTCGACCGCTTGTCGAACCTCAGATTCAGGACGAACAGTGCGGATTCCGTCCCGGTCGTGGAACAGTGGACCAGCTCTTTACCCTCGCAAGATTACTGGAGGGGTCCTGGGAGTTTGCCCAACCAGTTTACATGTGCTTTGTAGACCTGGAGAAGGCTTTCGACCGGGTCCCTCTGGGGGTTTTTTGTGGGGGGTGCTGCGGGAGTATGGGGTGCCGGACCCGTTGGCACGGGCCATCCGGTCTCTGTACGCCTGCAGTAGGAGCTGTGTTCGTCTCCTCGGTAGTAAGTCAGACACGTTCCCGGTGGGTGTTGGCCTCCGCCAGGGCTGCCCTTTATCACCGGTCCTGTTCGTGACCTTCATGGACAGGATATCTAGGCGCAGCCAGGGGGCGGAGAGGATCCGGTTCGGGAGTCTCGGGATCGGCTCTCTGCTGTTTGCGGATGATGTGGTCCTGTTTGCCTCCTCGGACCGTGACCTCCAGCATTCACTGGGGCGTTTTGCAGCCGAGTGCGAAGCGGCAGGGATGAGAGTTAGTACCTCCAAATCTGAGGCCATGGTGCTCTGCCGGAAACCGGCGGATTGCTCCCTCCAGGTGGGGGCAAACTGCCTACCCCAAGCGAAGGAGTTCAAGTATCTCGGGGTCTTGTTCACGAGTGAGGGTAAGGTGGAGCGGGAGATCGATAGGCGGATCGGTGCGGCTGCAGCAGTAAAACAGGCGCTGTACCGGTCCGTCTTAGTGAAGAGGGAGCTGAGCCGGAAGGCAAAGCTCTCCATTTACTGGTCGGTCTACGTTCCAACCCTCACCTATGGTCACGAACTCTGGGTCGTGACCGAAAGAATGAGATCTCGGATACAAGCGGCCGAAATGAGCTTCCTCCGTAGGGTGGCCGGGCTCAGCCTTAGAGATAGGGTAAGGAGCTCGGACATCAGGGGGGAGCTTGGAGTCGAGTCGCTGCTCCTTCGTGTCGAAAGGAGTCAGCTGAGGTGGTTCGGGCATCTAGTCAGGATGCCTCCTGGACGCCTCCCATTAGAGGTTTTCCGGGCACGTCCAACTGGTAGGAGGCCCCGGGGAAGACCGAGGACACGCTGGAGGGATTATATCTCCCGGCTGGCCTTGGAACGCCTCGGGATCCCCCAGAATGAGCTGGAAAGTGTTGCGGGTGAGAGGGAGGCCTGGGTCGGCCTGCTGAACCTGCCGCCACCGCGACCCGACCCCGGATAAGCGGGTGATAATGGATGGATGGATGGAACTTCACTCCGGTTTGTTTAAACTCGCTCAGCAGAACGAGGACAATGGAATCGCAGGTCACTCTCCTGCCATAAAACGTGCCCAAAATAAAAATAAAGCGCAACCCTTCCCCCTGCTGGATACAAGCCAGGATGCACACCCATAGGGTGCATACCAAGTCTCTTAACTTGTGTGGTGTTCATATTTGTGTTACTCAGCCAGTGTTCGTGGGTCTGGTGGACCCGAAGCATTTTTGTGCTTTGAATTCAACACAATCAAACAATTTTATGTTAAAATACTCAACAGATGTTTACCTCATCCCAATTACAAGCAATATAAATAGCATATATGGTTAATATTAGCCATTTACGTTTGTTAGATCACATTTATGAATTAATATAGAGTACCATATGAATACCACATTATTGCCTTTCTTTGGCACTTAAGATACACAAAATTGGTCAGCAGTTGGTGGGAGCTGTTTTTTCTGCATTGTTCCCACCATAATTAGCTTCTTCTTTAGGAGCGCCTGTCCCAGCTTTTGCGAGGTAAAAAAATTGTTGCATGTGATGTTGTGTCCACTGAGTAATTTTCAGGACAACTCTCATTCCTTGTCCTCCATCAGGCTTCCCTTTGTATACCTGTAAGTTTCAAGCATATGAGGAAGTGGCATCACATGGCAGCCCAGATCTTTATGCAAGAAGACCATTCAATTTCACAATTATTTGACATTCATTTTTTCTTTACTTGCTAGCTGATGACGCGCTTGTTCTGGTCCTGGTACTGGCTGCTGATGGGATGGTCCTGGGGCCATCCCATCAGCAGTCGTCTTCAATGTGGAACTGATCCTCAATCGCATCCTCTTCTTCAAACTCACTGTCAGACTCGGAATTTTCATAAATGTGATCCTGACATTCTTGATGTCAGGATCACATTTAAAAGCTTCTCTCCCAAAATCAATTGCAAGGACCTCTGAGCAGAGCATCCTTTGGTCATCTTGATCAGTTGTGATTAAGAATGATGTGTCCCACATTTGCAGCTTGTGAGAGCAAACAGGTGTCGGTGCTTGAATTTATCAACAATGTTGTAACCTTGTGCGGGAACAACAGGGGCATAAAAACGAAACAAAACTCTCTCTCACACACACACACACACACACACACACTAACACACACTACACTGAAAAAAAAAACTGTTGAATTTACTCAATTTTTTTAGGTAAGTAATTGCACACAATAATTGTATCTAAATCCAGACATATTTTTTAAGTTAATTGTACTAAATATGTTCAACTAATTTCAGCCTAATTTCATTTATAATTTCTGCTCAACTGTTTTGAGTAGAGTTAACTCAAATTGATTAAGTAATTCCAACAAAACCCATGTTCAGTTTACTCAAATGGATTAGGTATCTGTAACCATTGTTTTTGTTTATGTGCAAATCAATTTATTGTTTTAATTTGTACATACTAAAATTGAGTTTCATTAAATACTATGAGCCATTCTTAGTATATTCTTTTATTCAAAAAAAGCAAACAGCATGTTAATACAACTCTTACTTAATCTTATTGAAACACAGTGTAATAGCACCATCCACTTAAACACAGTGTAGCATAAACACTTATTACAGTGCCATTCATAGCAAATAAAAATCATACTAATGCAAGTATTCCTACATGAAGCATGTAATTCACATACCAATTCAGCCTCTACTCCTCCACTATAAATAGTGACAATGAAAACATCAGAACAGATCTGTGGAGCAATGGGGAAACTAACCTTCCACATAGTTACATGAAACAAATATAGCAAGAAATTACATATTTCCACATTCTTTTCCACAACTGGATGTAAACAAATATATAACCGAGACTGTAACCGTCACATCAATAAATGTCGTATGTGTACAGATTGTAAAGCCCTCTGAGGCAAATTCGTAATTTGTGATATTGGGTTGTATAAAATAAACTGAATTGAATAAATGAAACAAATATTATAACAAACATCATATTTTCAGTGTGCCACATCGTTTCCCCGGTTTGATGTTTGACTGGTGCTTTTTTAATTACGCCGACTCGTACTCTTCTTTTGCTTTAATGGCACCAGTTTACAAGAGCGGCTGAAGATTTCCTACAGTCCAGCATATATGTTGTTCTTTGATCTTTAGTCCGAGGATTTTGGGGGAAAGCTTTTCACCATGCATTCGAAAGAGCACTGAATGAATTCATAGTAGTATCTTAGCTCTTTGGGGTAAGCCATGTTCAGAGCATAGATGACTCCCAGAATCTTTGCACAAGCTCGGGCCACAGATCCAGTTGTCGAGGATAATTAGTCCTTCAACGAAAATTCCAACTCATCACAATGTCCAATTTCTCCTCCTTATTGATGACATATGCGCATGCTCCGCTTTCGCAGGTCTCTCATGATGTCCTCTCCTTCGATATCCTGTATGTTTAAAGAAAATAGGAGAGAGAAAAAAACACGTATTCATGAAATTTGTATACTTTACGTATCAACATTGCATAATAATCCCTAAAAATATATAGTTTTCAATAAAACTATATCTGTGTATATATATATATATATATACACACACACACATATATATATATATTTTTGATGCTGCAGGAAGAAGATCATAATGTCAGAGGACATAGGAAGGAACTTCCTTGTTGATCATTATTTGTACATGAATGAGGAAGCCCCGCAGAAGCAGGGCATCAAAAAATTGAGTTAGACTCTTAATGGTCCTCTCCACGGAAATCTTTAGTAAAAGGCGAAAGATTTATGCGCTCTGAAGAGAACCAAGAGTGATACGGATGTCAACCAAAGAGGAGGACCACTTTCTCGGGGACACAAGCTCCACCCCTGGTGCATTATAAACTCCACGAATTAAAAGTGATAAATACATTCAGTGCCGTGTTTGTTGTCTGAGCTTGTACCTTGTACGTGATTGAAATGTTAATCTGCATTTAAAAACGTGTCGTACGACCTGTTTCTCCCTTTTTCAAATTGTGACGCAAGGCATGCTGGGACACGTGGTTACAACCAGAGAGAAAGCTTCAATGCTTCAGGAAGCTTCATCTCGCCATCACTACACAGCAGACAGCCTTAACGTTAGCTAACTACTTTTCTTGGTGGCAACTAAATCCTGTTAAAGTGCAATACAGCAATGAATTTAAAATGTGTACTTACTGAAAACGGAGAGCTTTGGGAACCCTTAAACAAGAGGAGATACAGTAAATCTTTCCTAGTGAAAGAAATTCGCGCCTCCATTGGGAAAAGGGGGCGGGGCTTGTGGACGCACATGCGCAGATGTGGAAATTGAATGCGGAAATTAAATTGTACATCATTTTTTCATGTTACCTTTAAATGAAGGAAATTAGCTTTTCGTAAACCATGGAAGTATGAGTTAAGATGAATTAAAAAGATAAGTAGGATTCAATAACATATTAAAATCAGTGAAATTACCTTGATTAAATCAAGTACTATCTAAAAGGGGTCCGAATCATTTTTTTTCCCAGTGCATTAACAAAAGAAACAAAGAAAAGATGCTGCAGATTTGGTGATTAGTACTAATGTAATAGTAGATTTTTAAAAAGTCTTATACAACTGATAATTTGTACAGTCAGAGTTCATGATTCGTTAAATGTGTAGTAAACGGTAGTGGTTAGATATGAGAGTTAATGATTTCCTAAAAAATATATATAATTTGTACAAAAATTGTGTGATTTTGAACAAAATGCTACATATGTGCTTCATACAAAACTGTCAAATACTAAAATATAAATGCGATACCTCTGACTTTCAAATGTTGAAGCAGATTAACAGAAATAAATGTTGCATGTTTAAATATATCTTATATTTTTGAAATCCTTTGATAACTTTTCACTGCTAAGGTCTCAAGACCCGACTTTCGAATGAATTTGGGTTTAATCTCTAGCAGGACTTGGAACCAAGAATCACATTTAAAATTCTTCTCCTCACCTACAAAGTCTTGATTGGTGATGCACCATCATATCTTAAGGAGCTTGTAGTACCATATTGCCCCACTAGAGAGCTGCGCTCACTAAATGCAGCGCTACTCGTGGTTCCTAGAGTCTCCACAATTAGGATGGGAGCCAGAGCCTTCAGTTATCAAGCTCCTCTTTTATGGAACCAGCTTCCACTTTCAGTCCGGGAGGCAGACACAGTCACCTCAATTAAAAGAAGATTTAAGACTTTCCTCTCACTAACTCTGCTTCCTCCCCGGAGTCTTTGTGACTTCACGTCTCATAGGGTCCATTGGACCTGGCGGTGTCTGATGCTTCCTGCCTGGTGAGCCGGCCACCTGCCATGGCCCTGCTGATCGCCCCCCCCCCCCCCCCCCCCCCCCTCCCCCTCCTCTCTACCTCCTTCTGTTTCATGGATTGTGGAGGTCCATTCATACATTGTCATATTCATGGAATGTGTTTATGTAATGCTGTAATGTTGTTCATTCTGTACACATGACATCTATTGCTTCTGTCCATCCGGGGAGAGGGATCCTCCTCTGTTGCTCTTCTGAAGGTTTCTTCCCTTTTTTCCCTCTGAAATGTTATTTTTGGGGAGTTTTTCCTGATCCGATGTGAGATCCTGGGACAGGGATGTTGTATGTTTACAGATTGTAAAGTCCTCTGAGGCTAATTTGTGATATTGGGCTATATAAAATAAACAGAATTGAAAAAAAGGTTACCCTATTAACTTCTTCTCTTGTCTGGGCCCAACGCCTACCTTTAACGTTTAAAGGGAATCCTACGCTACAACACACACCTATGTACTGCTTGACCTCCCTTTCTCACTTGTATTCTCTAATAACATGTTATTCCCCTCAGTTTGCTTTTGTCCCCTTTGTTGTTGTTGTTGTTGTTTTTTGTCCATGTCTTACTTTGTATAGATTATTGGGTTGTATGTGTGTTCAAGTAATTGTCTGCACATAAAAAAAGACTTTAATCACTGAAGGGCATTATCAGATAGTGTAACAATGCAGTTAATTGCTGTTAATGTTAATTCCACTCTAGTTAAGCTTAATGTGATGGCATGACAGGGAAAAACATTACGTTTTTTCACAACACACCTTTAGGGATAAAAAGATGAATCAATCAGTCAATTCATTTTCAAATATTTACCATTTTATTATCTATAATCAAAAATATTATTTTCTAGCTAAATCAAACAATCTCTAGTTTAAGGATTTACTGCTTTATATCATTATAATTGAGTGTATTTGAGTTTTGCTCTATTTTTTGGATACAATGGGAAGATTAAAAAAATTGGGTGTAGTGATTGTGACTTACAAGTAAATAGATAAGAAAAGGGCTCCAACCGGGATGCTTGTATGACATATTTTTGTCGGAGAGGTTTGACAGGAAGAGAAAATGACTTTGTCCTCATGAGACAGATTCTTCCTTTTGCCAGAGGAACGCCATGTGAGGGAGCTGCAGGCTGAGCCCTTCTGATGGAAATACACCAACACAAGATTACAAACATGAGAGAATGGGCGACTGTGGGTCAGTCAGTAGCAGGTCTGTCTTTCATTCAGAGGATCGGAGGTTCGATTCACGCCCTATAGTTGATGTGTCCTTGAGCAAGACACTTAACCCTGAATTGCTCCCTGTAGCTGTCTACAGTGTATGATTCTAAGTCGCTTTGGATAAAAGCGTCAGCTGAATGAAAAGTTGAGAATGGTGACACATAAGTGAAGTTGTAACACATACTATATTGTTAATGTGCTGCCAGAAGTACGGTTTCAGCCTCAGGTTTTACCTGCAGTGAATCAGCCACCAAGAACCAGGTCATGGGGTGAGTGCAAAGGAAATAACACACAAATCTATTTAGGCGACATTTATGAAATATGTGTCATACTCCTGAACATAACATTGATTACAGCAGATTACTGGAAAAAAGTTGGGCCAATTCTTTGTACTGTTTTATTGGTTTCTTGTTTTATTGGTTTTATCAACTCAAACTGAAATATGGAATTGATTTCCAAACAGAGCGGGAGCGAGTGAACATGACAGAGTAACAGCAGACATCCTGCAGCAGAGATAAGATTGACACAAGAATCCAAAACAGGCAAGAAGAAAATGTAATTAGAATCTCAGACTGGGCTTTTCTAAAGCGACAAAATATACATCTCTTCATTGGCTGAAACAGAAGAACCGAATCCCGGCATTGTGATAGTTTCCATTTAGAAATTAGCAGGAAACAAGGCTAAAACTCATTTATGTTTATGGAAAATGAAATTTCAGAAAACGATCCAGAAATAACACTTTGCTCTTATAAAATAATGTAATAATGTGAAGCGTTGTTTTTAGTAATCAAGTAATTATTATGCTATATATTTTAAACTTTTTTGCAAACTATTTGGTAGGAAAGTACTGTGGTCTGACGAGAGGGTATTTATAAAAAAAGTTTGGCATATGTTTCAATATATATATGCAAATGCTGCTGAGCTAAGTTTTGAATGTGATACAGAACTTTCATTTAAAATAAGATCCGTCTCAATGTGGTTCTTATTTTATAAATCAGTCCACTGTTAGTAAATTCTCTGAAAGCCAGAAACCAGAGGCAGAGTAGAGCCCAATGCATTATGTGTTCACCAACGATGACTGGAGATGTTGGAACTGCTAAACGTTCATCACAGAAAAAAACTTGAGATTCATATGCAGCTCAACAAACACATCTGATTTCTGACTGACATTTCTGAATGTTCATACTGTCCGGATTGTCCCAGATTCATTTTATAAGTCACATATTCCTTCCTCTTAAGTTTTCTGAGAACTGTGATAATTTAAAAATAAAAATCAGTTGTTTCACTTCATCTCTTCTTAATTACTAGCCACCAACACATTCAAAATGTTCAGTTTTCTTAATGTCATTATTTCTTTCCACCTCTGTCTTCCTCCTCTCAGTCCCACTCCTCCTCATCTCTGTAGGGGTTGTCCTCTCTTGGTGGCTCTTGAAACCGGATGTTGGCCAGCATGTCCCTCATTGCCACCATTAGACGATTCACTTCCTGGTTCAGTTCCTGTCCAGCTCGAGCAACTTCCATGTCATCTTCCTGCCTGAGTCCACCCTTATTACGAAAAGAGACATCAGTTTTAAATACAAATATCTAGACTCTTAGTACTTTCTTCATTCTCAAGCTAACATTCTTTCTATTTACCACCCTTGACTGCATCACATTCCTACTTGTGTGGAATTCATCACTGACACAAGTAAATGGAGACAATCAACACAAACTAATACATTTGTATGTTTTAAGAATCACTATGAAACATTCAACATGTGTGCTGAATAAAACAGATCAATACCAGGATAATCTAAGTTGTGTAAAATAACACAACATGATGTTGGCAGATACAGAACTATGTCAGCATTACCAAAGAAGAACTGTGCAGCACATCTTCCCTAGTCTTAACTTTGTTTCTTTTATCCATATAACATCTCTTCCTCTGCATAAATGGATAACCTGATCAGGATGGATGGAACTGTCCTGATGGAAACACGCCTCAGGCCCATCTGGTAACGTTGGGCATGTGGAGCTGACCCACTAGATGTTCATTGTGTGGGTGAACATGATAAATGCATCTTAATGTGGCGGCAGTTGTTTTTGCTGCACGCTGACAGTGGACTAAAAGACGAATGATGAGTTAGAGATAACGCTAACTCTTGGATAACATTTATGATACCATGGTTACACACTGTTCCATGTTAAACACCTCAATCAGCGTACAATTGTTTTGACTTTGGTCTGTCACCACCAAACTCCTTTAACAGCATCAAGTAGCCTATGAGTCTGAGCATTATTTACTAGTAAATATTATGGACCCTTACAGATTGTTTTGTTATGACAGTAATCTTACTTTACTCTTAGAAAAGAGGCAGCAAAGATGAGGCACATCATGAATATTGTTATTGTCTTGTTCTTCAATGACACTGTTGGACAGAATTAACTACATCAAGGTCATATGCCCTCTTTTATATTTATATTTTGCAGTTGTGATCCCTTTAGGGTAATCATGTGTCTTTGGGGGAAATATTCCATCAGTCAAGCATGTGTGGTCAGTTGTTTTTCAAGATCTATTACCAGTTCATACATTTCCACCAGCCCTGGAGGGCCCTGCTACTAATTAGCAGTCTATGTTATTTTAACTTGTGCCAACCTTTGACACAAGTTATGTGCTCCTTCATTGATTTCTGAAAGTTTATCCTTTGAAAACAGCCAATTCTGGCTGGAAATTAGAACATCAACAGGGTCATTTATGATGATTTCAGTTGACACGCTTCGAAGCAGGTCAGTTCATTATTATTCACCGACTGGGAGTTTACCCAATTTATTACAAATTAGTTTTATTTGAATATAGGGCTTACAGCTGTTATTCTCATGACATGCCCACATCCACATCATGGGTTCTTTTGAAGAGTCCTACAAAGTTTTTATTATACATCAATGCAGCAGCACCAGGATTCATCTTCAGATGACATCACGAGCGTCTGCTCTCCAGGTTGAGGACTTCAAGTTCACAAATTATGATTGAGATCCAAAGCATTACATAAATAACATACGTGAATTCAGTTTTAAGCTTTATTCGTCCTTTTTCAAATTCATGGAAGACAACCATATTGTGGGTCTTACAATAAAATTAAAGTACAATTAAATTGCCAGAACTATTTCCTGCTACCTCCATTTTGCCTGATCCATGGAACTCACCTGAAGATTGAAGTTTGGCAGCAAAGACCGGAAAAACAGCGACAATGTGCTCTCATTGGTTGCACCAACGTGCTGTCTATACAGACAAACAAAGATCTCATTATAGCGTCAAAGAAAATTACATATATAAAGCCTGCTGGCTTGTAAAGGACAATATTTGCGTCTTCTATGACTATGGGATAGGATTTCCTGTACACAGATATACGTGTCCTCCATTACCTCTCTGGTCGGCTGTACGACATCACCGAGTCCAGTGGAGGCAGAGGGTCAAAGCCCATCACAGGCTGACTGGTCACCTCCTGAGGTTTTCAAACACATACACAAGATTAGAGTCATTTCCTCAGGGATGAATGAGATCAGAGATACATGAATAGTAAAGAGGTGATCAGAATTATATTGATCCTACTGTACTCCCTTAAAGTCAAGTGTGGAACCAAGTTATCGATCAAAGTTTAAACATCTTTGCAATCACACGTTAAACTCTCATTGGATTTGTGAGGATTTTCTGTGTAGTACAGATCATATCATTGTCAGAAGGTCTATGAGGAAATATTGGTTATCTTTAAGGATAACATATTAGACATCTTGTGTATGTTTTCATTGTGAGGACACACTTATCATTCAGAGACAAATCATTCTGTTCAAAATTATAAATCTAGATATCTAAAAAAAAAAAAAATTCTTTAAAATGTTTCGGGAGAGGCTAACTTTCTCCCACAGTTTGTAGTTAAAGGGAAACAACTGCACAACATTACAAAGCCAATTGAAAATCATTTCAAGAAATATAGCAGCAAAGCTCCGGTATGAAGTAATCCTATATTTTTAAAACATGTATGTGAAAAAAGAAATAGCAACTACACTAGGCGACAAAGCAACCAGTGACCGTTTTATCAGCTTGTTCTGTTTTTTGTACAAATAAATACACAAAAACTAAGGAAAAAAGCCATGTGTGGATAGACTTATGAAAGATTATATATGTGGATGTGCAATATGTGTACCATCATCTCAAATTAGATCCACGGATGTTTTATTTCACTCAAATAATTTCCAAAACTACATTAAGACAATATCAGACTGGGACACATTTCTTGTAGTGTGATTATAAATTAATCAAACTCATCTGGCTTTTGAGGATATTTGGAAAGGTGTGCATAAGAAAATTGACATGATTTTGATCCTATTGATTCCCATCACACATGTAACGTCTATGAATGGCTGGACTGAGGTCATTGTGGATGAAGTGACTTGTGTTTCACTGGTTGATGATCGCTCCTTACGAGAGGCAGACTTGAGGTGGCTTCTTTGATCTCAGAGAGGAGGACGTGGCGATGGATGTTTCTTGGTGCACACTTGTACCTCTGCTTTCTGATAACGCAGAGTGATGAGAGTTATGCTAACGCATGGAACATGGTCACACAGAAATATGACAGCAGAGCAGCTCAATGAGATCTTACTTGTTTTGGCAGTCGTCTACCAGCGGGTCTTTGGCATCAACTCGACGCAGCACCTCCTTCACAGACGCTTCCAACCAAAACATTACTGCCGTCTCCCTCCACATGCTGTGAGTCCTCCCCACATACAGAGCAGTCAGTTCAGCCAGGGCTGGGGGCTGCCTAGGATCAGAGAGGGTAGAGGGAGCAACATAGATACAAAATGAGTACAAAAATATGTTATGGCCCATGAACATTTTTGTAGTAATAGAATAAGGAATGTGTTATCTTTCAAAGCTACTGCATAATAAATGGTAGCATGCTACACTAATATAAAGCGTTAAATTGCATGATAATCAAAACAAAGGGAGCAAACATTACCCAATCTGGCTCTTTGGGCCAAAAAAGGCATGTGAGCTGACTCTGGCATCTGGCTGCACAGTACACAGATCCAGTAGGGGAATCAAGACTGCAGAAAACACATTTACAGCAACATGTAGGTGAAAGTACACGTTACCGACTTCATTGAAGTGGATGGCATGTAATCCATACTTTATTATAAAGATATTTTTAGTCCTGGCATAAACAATGTGAAGAAGTTACTGAGAGTCTAACCTCCGGGGAACATGATGAGAGCTTTCTCCAGCATCTGGTCAGCTTTTTGTCTGTCTTTCTCACTTTCTTCAGGATCCACATCTTCCTGCTGACTGAGATGGAAATGACAAAGTGCAGTGGAGAATGCAAAGTTTGGCAGCAGGCACAGATTTCTGTGCACCTATAATGCAAAAACAAAGCATTTGAGTCAATAGATGAAGCGTAAAGCGCCTTTTATACAGGTTAGTGCGGTACAAAGAGCTTCACAGATGACTGACAAGTAGAAAATTAGGACCTGCGAACAAGATTAGTTGATTTAAATCGACAGATCTGATAAAGAGTTTCTCCACAAAGAATAACACAAAAGCACGCAGACAAAAAAAATGACTAATCGACTTGAGGGGGCACTCAAAATGAGGTTGTATAATAACAGAAGGACATACAGATCGGGTAGAGTGACACATTGTTGTTCTTTCTGTGTAGCATACCTGAGTTTATAAATGATATAATAAAGTGATATTTGAATGGTGCATAGACTGGAAAATACTAGCTGGTTAATTTGATGCTGTATTGGAGGCATTTCCGATACTAATAATGGAAAAACTCATATTTACGGTCAGAAATGATGTTTTGTGAGGTTACAGTGACCTTGAGCTTTGACCAACAGAATCTGTTCATCTTTGAGTCTGAGTGGACACTTGAAGAAATTCCCTCCAGGCATCCCTGAGATATCGCCACACAAACAGACGGATATATGGACGGACAACTGAAGACATAATCCCACGTCTGTCGCCTTGTCGATTGTGCTTTAGAAACAAGTACAATTATTTTTAAATTAATAGGAAACTAATATAAGGACTTCATAACAGCTGTAATGTGTTCTCTCCTTCTGGTCCCAGTCAGCATTTGGGCCGTTGAGGCTGATTAAGAACGTTTTGGGGTAGCGACAGACACACAGACACACACTTTACCTCCAAGTCCTGATGTAACTGGAGGAGATACTGGTACTCTCGGGAGCGCAGCGTCAGGAAGTCAATGAGCAGGAGCATGCAAAGCGGGTCAGCATCTGGGTCCAAACTGAGTGGCAGACAAGACCACAAGTAGATGAACAGGGCATCACCGAAATAGACAAACATCTAAATCCAAGTACAATTAAAAGTCTCCTCCTGAACTCCAGGGTGAAACGAGACCAAATCAAAATCCCGCTGCTCTGCTATTTGTCAGCTTTTATTCCTTCAGTGCTGCTTTTCAAGAGGATCAGATCATAGCTGTAAGTAAGGGGAGATGAGCATTGACCATCAAGTGGTTAGTAAAGCTCAAGCTATGGCAGACTGATGGCAGCAGTGCTGGGAACAACTCTCTTTACTGAGTGGAAAGCATTATGGAGGTGTACTTTGTACCAGCAGGATACAGAAGGATCTGTATTATGTGATAAGATTTTATAACCAATGTAAATGTAACTTATTTTACAATGTGTATGATCTTGGTCAAACATGCCATCTTACATCAGACACTGTTATAGCTTAAACAATGGCGGAAGCATTTAAATGTTTCTATAAAACATCTCATCAATAAAACAGGGTCATACTACGGTAAAAGCTATGATATTGGTCAACCTTTAAATGGAGAAGCATGTAGATTTTTCTATATAAAATTACTTATAAAATGTACTGTTTCCCTTTAACTCTATAAATCGTCTTTCAGTGCTCAGGCGTTTCCCTCTGTACCTCAGAATAAGTTTGCAGTACTCCAACGCCGTCCGTGGGCATCCTCTCTTTTCCAGGAACATCATGTGCTTATAAAGAGCCAGATAAAAGGCCCTGAAAACAGAGATGATTGAATCATTCAATTGCTGAGTCCTTCAATAACAATTTGAGTCACAAACAATATTCTAAAGTCCAACAAATTCTTCACAAAGGCAAAGAAAAAAAAGAGGAAAGGGAAGTTACCAACCTGTTCTCTGTACGCAGGTAATCAAGTCTGCTGGTACCTGACGTCAGACTGAATAAGGGGTGACAGGCGCACTCAAAGCTGTACAAGGCCCTCTCTGGAAAAATAATAATAATAGTAAGAATTACATTTTGACTGAAGCATCAGCCAGCTGGGGATTGGCACGATGTACAAACATCAGTACTGAACACAGGTTGCAGGTGCTGGCTCAGTCAGTTATGTTCTTTCACATCATCGGTAGGACTTTGCATCCCAAAGACCACTTCTTATGTTAAAGTTCAACTGAGGTTGTGTTTAACACATTATATTAATACATATGATATTATGCTTTGCCTGGAGCAGGAACTTTAACTTTCTTTTAACAATTGTTGTTTTGTTAATGTACATTTCACACTAAAGTAACCATTATTATTTAGCTTGAAAAATTAGGAATCAGAGATTTGACAGCTCTTATTGTGTAATTTTAACAAGTTAGCACTGATGCAACAGACACACTAATATCAGAGAATGGCTCAACATTTTGTGTGCATGGTTTTGATATTAAATGCACTGAGCAATTAGTCCTCTTAAAATAACCAATTTACTCATCCTAACTTTTTTTTTTCAGATGAATTCTGTTCGCACTTTAAGGATGCTGGTTCGCACTAATTTATACATTGTGCATGTAAACGCCTGACAACTTTGATCATAATCACTCGAGGAATTTGGTCACTCATGATATTGCTTCCAAACTAACAAGACAAAGTAAGTAACAGCATTTTTCAGTAAGGTATTTGGTATGTGCCTCATATTTTGTATGAAGATAGTATGTTCAATTCAATATATTGCTATAATTACTATGCATTTAAAACAAGAATATCAAAACATGTCAACTCTTTTGTAACATAAAAATACCTACAATTGGAGGGGAAAAGGGGAAACATTTTTAATGCGCGTAACAAAACAGATCTAAGCTGCATCTCTGTTGGGAGGAAATTAAGTGAATTATTAATATTAACAAATATACTGTTTATGGGTGGTGCTCTTAGCCATGGTTAAAAACAAACCGGGACTTGGAAAGCCTAATTATGTCTGAAGAGGGACCGAGTCATTTCATGTCTTTCAAATTTAGAGTCAAACATAAAATGTTAACAGAAGGAGCTATAAACAAATTGGTTTAGGGTTAGCATTTGATAATAGCTTAAAATGTAGGAAGAAATCATCGCAATATACTTAATACAACAAATAGTAGTAGTCTGCTTCTAACCGGCATCAATCAGTTGCTCTGAAACAGATTCTGCTTTTTATTTTGGCATCTGGGTCGTTGCTGCGATCCAAACACATTTACAGTCTCTGGCTTGGAATTGATGTGATTTACAGAAGAAACATATGATCCTCACCGATGAGGTCCCTCGCCATCTCCTGATCCTCCTGTATGCGGCACACATCAGAGAGCTGCAGCAAGGAATCAATATGGTAGGGGTTAAGCTGAAGCAATGCCTGGAGAGAAAAAGAGAAGACATAAACAAAGTCAGAATAGAACAAATGCCTTTAATGGGAGAAGAAAACATGAGTCACGAGAGATGTGGACAGCACACTTTTAAACTCAGTGAATGGACATTTTCTTTTTCCATCCAGTGCTCATTGGGACTAAACTCTGACTTCTCTTCTAAAGTTTTAGGTGCACACAACGGTCTGATACGACTTTGAACAAAGTTATTTTAACTGGAGTTTTTGATTTTGTTGTACCGATGATGATGATGATGATGATGATTCAAGAAGATTTGTTCATGCCGATTCAAGAGTTGAGAAGCTTAGAATAACAACCATTGTCTGTGCAATGTTTCATGACCATTCCTGCTACCCTACAACATTTAACACTGATTACTTTATGCACCACTGGCAACATCAATACAATGACACCAACGAGCAGAGCGTCAAGTCTTTTACCACAATGTTGTTGGGATCCATGGACTCGACAGCATCCAGGAACTTGAACTGTACTTGTTGGTACTGCCGACCGTGCTCAAAGGTGAAGTACTGAATGCCTTCCTTTGACTGCAGTAGAGTCATTGAGATTCCTTTGGAGGCATTAAACAGTTAAGAACAACAACACAAAGAAAGAGGGGTGGTATATAGTGAATATATATTTAAGTCACAGTAATGGAATTGAAGAAGCAAGAGTACATTGCAGATGAGTTTTTGCAAATGATATAGTGTAAAAAAAAATAAAGTCTCTTATGCATGCATTTTGGTGAATTAATATCAGGACCACGAAGCCAACTGCATATTCATTTTTAAACAACACATAAAGAGAAAAGAGAAGTTGAGTCAAGTGGGATACAAATAATATATACATGCATCTTTCTATTGCATTATTCTACAGTTTATAGACCGCTCAACAAAGAGGAATGTCATTAAACTTGGCAAACAACAAAACCTCAGTTTAAGCCTGAAATGATACTTTTGAAAAAGCAACAGAATACATTTCAGATGACTATCAGGAAAAGCCTACCTGGGCGGCTGAAACGAGGCCAGCTGTCCTTAGGATTTGTCATCCAGGTGCTTCGGTGAAACTGTCGGTTTCTCTGTCGAGGTCTGTCAAAAAGAAGACCCATGAAAATAAGCAAACGAAAATACTGCATACACACAGACGGCATGGGCATTTAAAGCCAAACAGCCTCACAAACATTTTCACTACTCTTTTTACCTTTGATCCCCCTGAACAGCTCGAGCCCCGAAATATCTCTTCAGCTCCGTCTCTGGGTTGAGGTTCCTAATGAATTGACACAAACATTAAAATCTTGACAGGCTAAGTGACGACATGGGCCAGCTGAGGAAACGCATACCAAGAAAAATATAGGTGTTATGATTAACATATGATTAACTTGAGCTTGACTCTACTGGATAGTCATAATTCTGATGACATTTTCATTTGATCTTTGAGCAACATTGACAAATTGAGGGGTAACTGTACTGAACAAAAGGTTTACATAGGAAAGATTAAGTAAGTGACCATACCAGTGGGGCACTCAATCCTGTGCACTACAATTCTGTGTTGATTGGTACAGCCTCCAAATAGTTGTTTTTTCTTGTGTGAGCAAAGCACCCCCACATGGTCGCAATAAGGTATCACAGAAATGTACATAATAGTAAGTGAGGCTACTGAACTGAACACTGCCGAGTTAAGTCATGTCAGCTGTGCAGTGGTCAGGGGCGACAACTACTCCATAAACATATTCAAATATAATTGTCTTTATTTTGACCCAGCTTAAATGTATTCAACACAATAACTAATGGACTAATACAGTACAGTAGACAGAGTGTTGTGTGCATGTCAATGTACAGATTAATACTTCTGTCACTAAGTCTGGGTGGTAAAAAATAATTAACAAAAAACTGCAATCTGATCTGACTGTCAATTTTGTCTACATGAGATGTTGGTCTCCTCACCTGTGCTCCACATGTAGCACGGATTTTCTGTCAGAGCCGCTGCAATCCTCATTTTGTAAACTCAGACCATTGGACTGCTCCAGATTTTGCAGCAATAAATCAATATTATCGTTTGGTACAGCCTCCTGGAGTTAATTTAGGAAAAGAAAAAGAAAGAAAAAAGGGTAAGACAATGTTTAATTGGTGTTTAAAAAAGGCTAAAGAAATGCTTTAGTTCTGTATTGTTGAAATTTAATTTCTGGCTCTGTAAGACAATGTACAAAATATTTTCAGGACATGTTATGAATGCTAAATATTAATTAGGTTGTCACTAATTCTATTAATGGGTTTATTGTATTTAATGTCCCGCTAGAGAAGAATCCCTTTGAAATACAATTACCTGTCCGTCTTCTGTCGTCATTTTTGTCTTTTTCTTTTTCTTTTTCTTTTTAACTCTGTCTCCAGACAAAGACTGTTAAAGACAAGAGAGATTGGAGTTTAGTATTAGGCAAAGACGATCAGAATAATATTGTTAAAGTAAAATCTTGGGATCACAGAAAGACATCTTTCTTCTCGCTTTGCTTGATCTACCTTTGTAGAAGTTTCCTCTTGCTTTTCATCTGGTTCCTCTGTTTCTCTGATATCATTTTTTTCAGAGTCATTTGTTTTATTTCCATCTGGCTTTTCGGCCTCTTCGTCAGGTGAGATGTTCTCTGCTTCATTGTCTGCATCACCTATCTAGTAAACATGTGACATTTGAGAGTGTTGGGTAAAGCAGGTGCTAAAAGTCCGTAAAAGCCCCAAAGCTACTTGGAACATCGCAGAAAACTGTCCAACATCAAGACAAAACTTTTCCTGAAACCATGACACGGTTACAACAAGCCAACCACTAAACATAGACACGATGTGTGTTCAAAGTGACAAGAACAAGGATACGCAAACTAAATATTGTGAACCACAGCTTATGGATGTTTTGTAGCTTGAATACATATTTAGTGTAGAGAGAGGTGTAAGGTACTTCAACCTGTTGGAACAAAAAGCTCACACATTAAATGATCATGCTGTTGTGATACATAATAGACCTACAACCTAAGATGCTGGTAAACCTGTGTCACAACTTTTAATATTAAAATTAACTGAAACATGCATTTTGCAGAGTAAAGGGGTAATAATTCCCTTCAGCTTATGATTTTGACACAGCATAAAGTTGATGCAAAGTAAATCTTATTTTGATACAATAACACCGCGATGTCTTGATTTACAGTGATCCGCTGCTTCACAAACACAAGAGATCCAATTTCATTTGTCGACGTTTCTTTTTTTACAGTTAAACATTAACTACATCTCACTCACTCTTTCTACATTTTAATTCACGTGTTCACGTAACAAACTACATGATTATTATCTTTATCGGAGGCGAGGCCTGTGCGAGTCCACGACCAACTTCATTTTATTTATAAGAACAATCAAAACAATCTGTCCACAATTTGATTAACAACAAGATAATTGTCTGAAACTTTAAACAGAGTTGCATCATTTGCAGATGTGTTCGTCTCCATTTTGGTCGTATGTGATTTAACGGCTAGTAAACATGCCTGTTGTACAGTATGCTGTACCCTTCTTGTCTGTGTTTTCTTCAGGTTGGTGCAGTAGACCGCTTCTGATAAACATCTTGTTAACTTAGCTACTTAAACCGGAATAAAATCGGTCTTAGTTTCAATGAGCCGAGAAACGAGCTAACGTTGACGACACACGGCTAGCTTGAGGTAACGAGGTGTATGGACGGGGGTAGAAAACACACCGCGGCGTCACGGCCAAAGCAACATGTTCGGACAACCACACAGTCCGCTTACCAATTCATAAATGTTGCTGACGTTTTTCTGAGCCTTGTTTTTCTTTGCCTTTCGGCTGCTGTCTTTGCGATTAGACGGAGGATAAACATTAGCCGAGTCCAGCTGCTCCTCCGAGCTGTCACCCAAAGTTAGATCCCCGAGGTCCAGGGCCTCCTGGCCCCGCTGCTTCCCTTTAAGCCTTCGCAGAGCCCGGGTCGACATTGTCCACTGCTCATAGGACACATACACATAGGTTAAGTAGCCACGATCAAAGTAGTTACGCGTTAGCTAACAGACACAACAACCCGATGCAATAAGGGTAAATTCTATTGGTTTCCCTTTCTTCTTCTTCTTCTTCTTCTTCTTCTTCTTCCTCCTAAATGTGTCAACCCTTCTAGGCCTCTTACTGCCCTCTACAGGACAGATGGAAATTGCATCCAATATTATTTATTTTCATCCACTTCCAAGGAGCATACAGGGGTCCAGTAAACCAATGTTAGTTTACAACAATTTTTTCGCGGACCAAATATTAAATAAGCCATTAAGATAACAATAAAAAAGACTTCTATGCCAAATCAGAAAAGGAGAAGGCAGATGATAAAGGAGGTGATAAAGATGACAAACAAATTATTAGAGGATAAAGCGCAAAATAATGTGTCAAGCAAAATGCATAGTAGGAAATACACAATGCCAGCAATTGACTCATATAAAGACCAGATGATGTAAACAATTGACATAAGCAGTTAAAACATATGCCGATCATAAGCAAATAATATCAGGAAGTATACAACGTTGTATTCATACTACATATAGTCCTGTAATCGCCTCTCAGTTGATGGCTGAGATTTATTTCTTTAAGTTGTGAGAGTGTTATAATTATTCATTCTAAATGGGCTGCACTTTGCTTTTGTATCTCATGGAAATGGGCTTTATTGTTTTTTTTCTTTACAAATTAAACAATTTAAGTGTAACTCAGTTTATGACTTGTGCTGTGATTGTTTTGCCTCACTTTGACTAAAACTCTAATGAAACTCATACTGCTCCAAATGAACTCAGTCTATTTGTTGTTTTCCAATACAGCAGGAGGTGGCAGTATTTACCCGAGTAAAACACTGTATTGTCTTGATACTTAAAACTAAAAAGTAAATGAAATAAGAACACTGATTTCATACAAGAAACTAAATCATTATTACTTTAAAGTATTTGTTAGAAGCATAAACATAAAATAATATTACTGTAAATCCAATAAGTGCAATATAATGATGGTCATGTTACAGCGCCACAAATAAAAATGGGGAAGTATCATTGCACCTCTCTGGTATCCACACAGACTACAGCTGCTGAGCAGATCATCCATGACCAACAAAAACAAAACCAACATTAAAACTTATAAATAAAAAGGAAAGATGCAGAACTTGTCTGACAACCAGCCAGATAAATAAATTAATCACACATTAAGGCAACAAAGAGAAAAGAAATACGAGGTGAGAAATGTATATTGAAATGTAGCGTTTGCGAAAGGGGGAAGTTGCAAATGTCCTTTCTTAAAATAACCATCCAAGGGAAACTTGTAAAATAATACATATGAAAGTACAAAACCATCATAAATCCTGATTCAAGGCACCCAAGGCATTTATTTACAATACATCAAAATACAAACAACAAAATTATGATAAATGCCAAATATAATCAGCCCGATACAGCCAAAACCCAATATGTCAATTTAATCCGAGCAAACATCGTTATGTTGTCCTTTCAGGATTGTGATCAATTGACCTCAAGAAATACACAAATACACAGGGGTTAAGAACAGAGTGTAAGTACATATTACAGTAGATTGTAAGATATATCCATGGCAACACAATACAGTGGATGCAACACAACTTGATATTAATTCTAGCGGTGAGCACAGTAAACAGGTATTGGTTTGCACTTTTAACAGCAGTACAATGCCTACATCACCTACAGTCTTTTGACTTGACACCTTTTGTAAATGGTTCCCACTTGGCAGCTGTAGCATTTACATTTGATTTCTGTTGTAGGCTTTCTTTTCCTTATTGAATTCTCAATTCTAGTTAAGAAACATTTTCAATGTTCTCTCTCAAGGTACAGTATTTCTCTACAGGTTGAGTAAGAAGGCCAGTCACTTCACTTGACTTCAGAAAACTAATCATTTGTCTAGGATGAGATAATGTGGTTCTGCCCAACTGTGACTGGTTTTGATAGGTTGAACTGTCCCAAGCTCTCAGGCAGACAGGGAAAAGGTTACAGAGGACGGGGCAATGAGCTGGTTAGTTACTCGCTAACAGGGATGGGGTTGTCATAGGCTGCTTCCTCAAGGTCGTCTACCCGTTTCCTGCGTGTCTCAGGAGGAGGTCTTGGTGGTGGATTCTGGGGAGGATTCTTAACGGTGTCCTGTACCTCTCGGCTGATCTCCTTCCTCGGAAGAATGGGCTCCCAGTGTTCACCTCGGATAGCTGCCTATTACACAAAAAGATGACATGGAAAACAAGTCAGTAAGATCAACAAATCCCAACAACAGTAATGGGAGGATACAAAACAGTGGTCCTTATCCTGTACACTCATAGTTCTATGCATGATTATATTAAGAAATTGTACAGCGTGAGAGACACTTTATGACTTTGGTAACACCATCTAGTACTTTTGAAGAATTCAGGCACGCCCCTGATGGGTCAGATTTCATAATTAGAGTGCCATGTCTCAACAGAGGAACCAGTAATAAAACAATCTCTTCCTTGTTGCCATTTCCTTGTTTCAGTCAACTGGCCACTTACTGCCTCATCTAAGAACTTTATTAAATGGTACCTGCTATAATTAGAGATTCATGTGGTAAAAGTTTAAAACTTACCACAAAGTAGATAATGCTGGAAATGCCGAGGCAGACACATCCAAGGACAGTTGAAAGCATAAAACCTCCAGGTACACAGATTCTAAGAAAGACAGAAAACAGGCCATAAAGACACGTGGTTCGTCTTTTGTCGGGTGGTGAAGAGAGGAATGCAGTCAAGCAAAGAAAAGTGTCTGTCATAATGAACTCACGCAGCATGTAATGATCCTCTGACATAATAGTTCCTTGTCAATGGCCCAAAGGATTTCACACATACAGTGAAGCAATACTGGCCCCTGAGGGGAAACAAGAAACAGGACTGAGGAATTAGAAATAATCACAGAACTTAAAATATGTATACATATATTTAAAAAAAGGGTTATAGGAAAAAGACATCACTTACGTTCTCTCCACACTCGTGCCTTTGGCCCTCTTGCTTCTGGGATACTCCAGGAGACACACAAACACCCCGGCAACACTAGTTATCTGTCAAGGCCGTTTAATCTCACAAGGTTCACTCGTTACATAATAACTATGACAGGACATCAAAGCTCATTTAAATGAACATCTGTGGCCACTACAAGGTTCAGTGATATTGAGAATGATGGAGGGACTGATTGTTTCGGATATAAAGGAAATAGTAGTATGGAGGAACATGGTAAGAAAGTGATAAGTGATTAAAGTGATTTCACCAATGAACAAATATTGATTAATGTATCCAAATGGAGCCAAACCTATTTGATACATACTGGTTAAATATGTGCAAAAAGTAAATACTGGTAGTTATTTCAGGCTTTGTGATTTATTATTATTATTATTATGAGCATGCCATGCTGTCATATCAATGCTGAATAACAGCGTACCAAAACTTTTCTTCTGCACAGACTTCCATTTCGGTAAAGAAATGTCAAAGTTACTCTGGAAATTGAATTGTGAACATGTTCACAAAGAGACAACTTGAGTGTTCAAAACTTCTTTTGATTAAACTCAATCATCCTGGTTTTAGTATGAAGGATACATAGCATAAGCAGCAAACTGCCAGCCTCTGAACTGTCCAGCCACCCCAACAATGCCTCCAGTGAGGAGAACTGAAAGAAGGAAGCAGGAAGTTAAAATTACAATCATACCTTTTATGAATCCACTCAAAGAGAAAAGAAAAGCCTATGTTAAATTGTGTATTGCTTCGACTTTGAAAAACATTTTTATTTGTTATTAAAAGACTTGAATTTAATGATGTTGTAATTGCTATGACATTAATATAAATAAATATAAATATGTAGCATAATTTGGTCTATTTGGTCAAGGAAGTAAAAATAATAATAATAAATAACTTACATGATCAAAATTGCTCATGTAAGTTAATAACACAATAATTTCTATAAAACTCACTTAATAAAAGTGTTTCTTTTCAACTAACACATGGTGTTACTTACTGAGTCCTGAGGCCAGAGCCTGCTCATTGGCCCACATCGCCCACTCGATTTTCCCCATTGCGTTCACTTCTGTAGCCTCTCTGCAAACTGCTGGAACTCACAAGGAAGCGACTCACAGCTCTGATTGTTTCTACAAGGAAGAAAAAGTATTTACGTAAAGTGAGGCGTGTGTGTGAGCAGGCGGGGAGGCGGGGCGTACGTGAGCCGATCCCCTTTTAGTCGTCACTTCCGAATAGTGGAGGAGTCCAGTGGAGAGGAGGGGCTCACCAATCAAACTCACCGAGCAGGTCAAAATAATTACAACATGGGCAGTTGTTGAACTTAAATTACGTATGCAACTCCTGCTAATTGTTGTCCGTTTTCATGAAGTCAATAGGTATAACGTTTATAAACAAAACTATACAAAGACGTGTTTGCCATTGATAAAGGAATGATCTCATAGTTTTATAATGGACTCATAAGTGTTTTTTTAAAGCACATTTTTTCTGTCATTCTGAAAATGTCTGCTTTTAAAGTAAGACATATTATTGCATAGGGCTGCACGGTGGTGTAGTGGCTAGCACTGTCGCCTCACAGCAAGAGGGCTGTGGGTTCAATTCCCGGTCGGAGCGGTCCTTCTGTGTGGAGTTTGCATGTTCTCCCCGTGGCAGCGTGGGTTCTCTCCGGGCTCTCCGGCTTCCTCCCACAGTCCAAAGACATGCTGCAGGTTAATTGATCTCTAAATTGCCCATAGGTGTGAATGTGAGAGTGAATGGTTGTATGTCCCTACATGTGCCCTCGATGGACTGGCGGCCTGTCCAGGGTGTCCCCTGCCTTCGCCCTATGTCAGCTGGGATAGGCTCCAGCGCCCCCGCGACCCTAATGAGGATAAGCGGTATTGAAAATGGATGGATGGATGGATATTATTGCATCTGTCCCTGACAAAAACTAAAATACTCTGACAAAAGCTTGATTTTGGAACTGGCAAAAGACAAAAAAAGAGAGACAGCTATATTGACAAAAATATATTTTAATTAATGTTACAGAATACAATTGACAAAATGAAGTATGTAATGTAGTTCTGAAATTAGGTTTTTCGCAAGATGATAATGAAAACATAATTAAAGAGAGATCATTTGAAATTCTCGTAGGCACAAGCATGGGCTCAGATTGGACAGAGCGCACAAGGTCAGCTGCAGTACTGAACTGAATTTATGGTTCAGTGTGTTGCTCAAGAGCACACAGGCAGTACCCTTGAGCAATGCCAGTGTGCCCATGTCTTTACTACCTCAAAGTCCAGAACATGTGCATGTCTACGACTGAACCAGTGAGAGAAATACCCCTAAAACCATCTATACATCTGTAGATACTGATAAATTACCAATTAAGAGAAAGGGAGGTTATTACAGTTTGATAATGAAGGGAGACTTATTAGCATCCACAATGGTAAGGAAGGTGTGGTGTTGCTGAGATTTGTAAAGACATGGCTCTTTATGACAAATGCACATTTTTATCTCTGCTGAGTTGCCTTCATTATTGCTTAGTGGAACGTTGTCAATTTTGGGCTGCAGGGCATCACACAGTTTCCTTTGGCAACCCATCAGATCCGAGTAGATGCTGAGTGGGATCCTCCACAACACAGGGGCCTGGTCCAACCTTGAACACAAAACAAGAAAAGATCATTATACAATAGAACTCATCTTCAGTAAGTTTGTCTGTGTGTTAACATGTAAAAATGTTCTTCATAAGCGTTTCTAATAAAGTCTAAACGTGAATAAAGGCCACATAAACTCTTTAATGTCACATCAGTGAAGCAGAGGAACTACTTTGTGTCACAATATGTGCCACAATCATCAACTGAAGTAGTGCAACACAATATTTATGCAAGAGACACATCTTTCTGCTTCTTCCTTAAGATATCCACACCAAGACATTTAAAACATAAAACAGATAACATTGAGTTCCAGCTATTGTTGATGAAGTAAACTGATAAAACAACTGAGCTACAGAGTTGTGACATATGTGCGTACCTTAGTACTAATAACGTAGCTTATTCCCTTTGGCAAGGGCTCTAGACCAATACTCCGCCTCAGCTCCTCTGACAGAGCCACATGATTAACCGGAAGACCCTTTACAAACCTGCAGAGAAGAAAGAAACATTCAATGACTCATTTTAAAAGAGACTGAAGCAAATACACAAATAAACGTTTGAAATGGCTTATTTGGCAAAAAAAAAAAAAATACTATCTACCATGGGGTGTTGTTTGTCAGCAATATTTGTCATAGATAAATGTAGTAAGTCTATTAACTGTCAACTCACTGTCCTCCATTGCTCTCAGGGGGGAAGAAATGTTGAACTGCCTGAACAAACTCAGGAACATGCTGCTGTAGCATGTAGATCACAGCGTTGGGTCCCGCGTCAAATGTGTAGGCCACCTAGAGGGGAACAGGGAGACTGCCACCGTCATATAAAGAGTGAAAACCATCCCACAAGTTTCACATCTTCATTACCCCATTTCGGAAATTGTAACACAATTGCAATTTGAAAAAAAAGAAGCATTCACAGGGATACATGTGAGGATGTGATGTGGAGTAGATTACTAAAGACATAGACACTGCTACAGACAAATGGTCTGAATAACTTTTAAAGTATGTTTGTAATGTATATGCGTTTGCTCATTTACTATAAATATTGTACTGCACTGATACATTTATTTTAACGTTCAAATCTCTGTTTATTACTGTATTTCATATGAACTGGAACTCCTAATCCATCAAAGCTTTCTTTATTGTTGTGTAATAATGCATTAAGTAAATACACAGCTGTCCAACACTATACTAAGAGATGTACAACATCAATATGGTTCTGCTCTTTCTCAGAAAGTTGCTCACCCTTGTCTCCCCGTAGTGTCTGTTATACCGATGCACCAAGTTGATAACCTGTTGAGACACACTGCTGAGGTAGAAGATAGGTGGGTATGTGTCAAGGCAGGTTGCATGGAACTGGTTACTGTCCTTCATGGTTAGTTCAGCAAATGCAGTAAAGTCCTTCCTTTGCACGGCTTCAATCATTTTTACCATCCGGCCTGGGACCACAGACTCGGCTCGGTGCTACACACACAGAAAATATTAGTGTGATCGTGTGAGTAACAATGTATTAGCTTTGAATACGCTGACAGTAATGTAAGTAAACTGAATAATGTAAGGGAATGTGAGCACCTTTAAGAGACGGCTTGTTTGTACACTGGTTTGCATCCCAGAGGTGCTGCCCACTGGCTTCCTCTCAGCACTGGCCTATGAAAAAAGCATTAATTACATGTGATATAACTGTTTTGCTATTTTCAACTTAAATGTGCATTTTGTGTACTGGTAAAGGCACTTGCAATATATGTTGCACAAAATTCAGTAATTTCTAGAAGTTAAAAATAGCATGTGACATTCACAATAGAGCACAAAAGTGCCAAGACATAACTGACTCACATCATTCTGTCAGTCTCTCTCTTAACACACACACACAAACTGACCACTAATACGAGGACTCTGAGCTCAGGCCAATGAGTCTCTGGTGCCACCTGCTGGGCTAGACTGTCCTTGCCATCGTCTTTCTGTCCCATGATCCACTGGACAAACCCCCCATACATACTACGGCATGCGCTCCCGGAGCCTTGTCGAGCAATCCCAGACAACTCCCCCTCCACGTCAAACACCCGGGAAAGAGTGTACACTGCAACACAATAATAAAAAAGGGAGCAGAGGAGACTATGAACAATGGAAATGTATCAAATATGAGATACATGGTATATTGAAGATGGACACAGACAGGAAACATAGTTCTTATTCTGAGATGAAAACCAGCAATTGAGTGTTCAATAAAACAACACACACACACACACACACACACACACACACACACACACACACACACACACACACACACACACACACACACACACACACACACACCTAGACAAGCGAATCCAGCAGCAGAGGAGGCGAGGCCAGCAGCAGTGGGGAAGTCGTTAATAGAGCAGATGTGGACTTTGTGAGAGAAACCCATTGAATCCAAAGCAGGGTCCCCGTCATTACGTCTCTTCCTTGCAAGTCGTCGAACTAAAAAACGGAACACAGATAAAGGACATGGTGGCCTCAACTCTCTCTAACTCAGAGTAAATGTCCTCTCTGATTTTTAAGAAGAACTAAAACAGACAGGACTCACTCTCTCTTAGACAGGACTGTAGTCGAGGATGGGTTATGTCCTCCTCTTTGCCATTTAGCCATATTCGATCTTCCTGAAATGACCTGCTGGTTGCAACTGTTGTGGTAGTTTTCAGCTGAACAAAAGGAGGAAGACAAGGTGGATTTATATGAAATCACAGCTATTGTATCACCAAAACAAAGCCAGATTAGAAATATGTAAGCCTCAAAATCTGCACATCATATATGACATCATTTATGTAACCCATCCTGGCACAATTCAACAGCAAGGTCACTATTTTCTATAATCTGTATCACGTATTTGTGCTATCTTGGTATGTGTCCATTACATTTACAGCAACCATGGGATACAGATGTTGACACTATATTCTAAGACCAAACAAAGGTTACTACATAGATTTTCCAGACTGAGGTCACACTCCATGAAATAGAACTAGTGTCTCTAATTACTTCATGGCTGAACACCCTCACTGAATTTACCATGCTATGAGAAGCAGGTATGTTAGTCTCTGTTTAATATGTATTAATGGAGTCTTTACATGACGGCAGGAAAACAGACAGAACAGAAGCAACACATCTTTGAGAATACTGATTTAGCTACATAAACAAGCTTCATAGTCTGATGACAATGCTGTTTACATAAATACCTGGTCTTGATGCAACGTGACGCTCAACGATGAGTTAATGGGGAGAATTAATTCTTCATTTCGCTTCCCCCCTAGAAAGTAAGTTGTACACAAGGTGAAACAATATGAATATGCTCGACACTGAATCCACACCTTTAATGCGCAGTGAGACACCATTCCCAAGTTACCATACCATAACACATGTATCATCGTCGTGGAATTAACCTCAGTTATCGCTGCTTCCTAAAGCTGCACACCTACGACACAAGGATACACATAAATTGAGGAGATACTTACAGTATTTGATGACAGCTATGTTCACAGGAGCGGTGCATGTAACTGTGTTTGGTTTGTCCATACTATCTCCAGGCATTGCTCTTTATGTAAACTGACGTTTGTATTATATATACGATTGAACCTGTATACTTTGAAGTATACTTTACCAGGATCCTCTCGTGTTCAGCAGTTACTGTTAAGCTAAAGCTGTACAACCTTACTATAGCTTTGCCTCGTTGTGTCCCCCGATTGGCTGGTCTTGAACATGTGGCTAACCCTGCGACCAATCAGAATCGGGCCAGTTGTATTCAACAGTCGTAAGAGCCAATGAGAGATCATCTGACCACGGTCGTGCGAAAATGGGGCAAGGAGAGAGACCGTCCCACTCCAGGGTGTCACAATTCTTTATGAACGATATGAATTAGGAAAAAAAAATATATTTAACAGTCTAAGTAAAGTAAATGATTATTATGATTTTTTAAAAATTCAACTGCCTTTAAATATTGTAATTGTATATCAAAAGCAGTTTGTACTGTCAGTGCGATTTTTATATAATTACGCTCCAGTATTTCCATTAAATCTACTTATTACTTAAATTCCACTATAAAAAACCAACTGTGCAAGCATTTGATTGCAATACATTAATCTTTGCAGTACATGCTTTCAGTATTCAAATATTTTATATTGCGGATAATACTTTTACCAAGTAAACTTTTTTAAGTCCCCATTTGTTTTACCTGTTTTTTAGTTATTCTTATTTATTTATTTTTCGCTTTTAGGATGTTATAATTATGTGAAGTGTCTTTGAGTATCATGAAAAGTGCAATATAAATGCAATGCATTATTATTATTATTAAATGCAGAACTTTTGTCAATTTTACACTTTACTTACCACCAATGGTATATAAAACTCTCTTCTTCCACAATAAATTACTCAAGTAAAGTGTTAATTATAGTGTTCATGAAAATTAATGCTGACTGTAAAGCTATGCTAGCACTAGCTAACTAATTCATTGTGATGCAACAGTAAAGTATTTCCTTTGGTTATTCGAGTGGCTTAAATGTTAATTGTGGAAACAAAGCTTACTGTTATTTGACTTGCAATGGGGCACTCTTGTTGATTCAGAAGAAACTCTTGTTGATTCAGAAGAAATAGTCAGCCATCTATAAAGAAACTCTAAGTAAACCTTTTCTATGGTGATGAAGATCATGTGTAATGATACTGCAGTGTTTCTGTTCTTGCATTGAGCAGTCAAATAACTGTTTGCATTGACCTAAGGAACAACATATGTGAAAATAAACCTTTTCAAAAGGGTTGAACATTTTAGAAGTGGTTCAGTAGAATAACAAACATTTTAATTTAAGGTTTCTTTACATTTTTTATTTATTTTTATGTAAACCTACATGTCAGCAAAAGGAAAATATCAAAGCGCAACAAAGTTAATGGGATTCTGGTCCTAAATATGTTTTGTAGTCACAGAACATGCTGGATAAAATAAGTGTGTCTTGAATTTTATCTAGCTTCTTGTGATTGAACAGAAGTGGAACATGGTAAAAAAATAAAATTAAAAAAGTTACTACAGAGAGGAACTAGAGGAGTCAAACGGTGCCATGAACTGTCTGTCAGGGGTACAACACAAGCAGAGCAAACTTCTAGCAACTTCTACCCCACCCCCCAACTATTATGCCACAATGTCAACTCCACTTTGTTCTTCCCTCCTGATAATGTAGTTTCCAGAGACACAGAGAAGTTTGTGTGGCATCCCAAAATGCAGCCAACATATCAAAGATGGTATCCGAGTCTCAGTGAAGCATATCCTCTCCAGAATTCTTGGCTTGTTCCACAGTTCCCATTTCAAGTTAGTAATCATCATCATCATCGGAGTCCATCACCTTACGCCTGTTGAACTGACAAGTGAAGAGCTTGTAAGTATGTAAGATGGACAAGTGACTGATAATGACTCAAACACAGGTGACATTTCAGTGGCACTTACTTTGACGGTTGTTTTCTTCTCTGTTTGCTGACTGACTTTTTCTAGAATCTCGATCAAACCCGAGTCAGAAATCTGACAAAAGAAAAATTCCACTCATGACACTTCTGGCATGTGGAATAATATCAACATTAGTGTTTCAAGCATCAGAGCAGAGGTTATTTTCTTACCTTTCCTCCCAACGATCCATAACGGGCCATTTGAATGAGATAGTTTTCAACTGCATTGGCCTTCTCCGGCTTCACCAAAGCAAGATTGTTCACTGAAAAGGAAATCATTATTTTACCACCTCGTGTATACATTTGAGTGGCATTTACAGATGTACGTCACAACCTATTCATCACGCACAATAGTTTCAAAGGAGCACTGGACCTTTTTTCAATACTAAATAAGAGGAGCCTTACACATCTTAGATAAATCCTGTAGGTCACTTTCATTAGACTGAATAGAAACCACTCTGAAGATGCTTTACAAACTTTGCTACCGTTATTTTCTACAACATTTCTAATACTGGCATGCCAGTGGTGACTTGGTTACATACAGTGGCAATTCTGATACTTAGAACAGGTTTTAAAACGCGTGTTTCACTCATAATTTGTAATATCTGTTTTTCACACAAATGTTGCCATTTTTATTTCCCATTTTTAACATGCCAAATAAATA
Source organism: Cyclopterus lumpus (assembly GCF_009769545.1). Lineage (NCBI taxonomy): Eukaryota > Metazoa > Chordata > Actinopteri > Perciformes > Cyclopteridae > Cyclopterus > Cyclopterus lumpus. The sequence goes on along the minus strand of NC_046968.1, from coordinate 15,992,504 downwards.
CATCTCACTAAAATGTCTGTCTGTTGTTATATTTTCCCGACAACCGTTCATTCAATCGACTTCCCACTTGGCGGGTATTGCTCTTGAGATCTATGTGACATTATTAGTATTTATTAGGTGTCTTATGTATACTCTGTGTAGTCTATTGAGAGTGGACCCCTATTAACTGTTACACCGGCAAAGGCATGTTGGGTACACTTTGTTCTCCGTCAATGTTTGTGTGAGCTTTTGTGGCCAAATGAAGTGTCGACTCCAGCATTGCTAGTGAGGGCAACTATGTCTTCGCAGGGGAAGAACTCAGTAGGCTAAATAAATCTCTTAGGAAACTTACATCTAGCCCGGGCAGACTGGTCCAGAACTTGAGCCAATATAGAGTTCCTCATGTCTGTTTCTCTGTGAAAGAAAGTAACATTACCACATCAGCACTAGGGCTAGGGCTGAGACCAGTAAAAAGAAAACTGAAAAATGGTTGTATTGAACTGTCTGGGCATCAGAACATTGGCTCAGTCTCACAGCTACACAGACAGGTTTAATAGTATAAGTCTTAACTTTGCTTTCAAATATATCGAGACTCTGTAATAGTAATCATCTCACGATAGTTTGTAGATAATTCAGTGCTTATGTCCTCTTTAATTTACAAGTCCATGTGTTTGACTAATAAAGACACCATACTGTATATAAAGTAAAATGCATTCACTATATGTCTATGCTTGAAATCAATTACCACATCTTACCTTTGTTTGGCCTCCTCTCCTTGCTGCTGATTTTTTGAAGTATCCTTAAATAAAAAGTCAGACAGCATTGTCACATATAGGTTGTGTCTCTGCATCCAGCTAATGGTGGGACAACATATTTCATACCAGCCCAACATTCCCACCACGTTCATAACACCTCACAAATTACCTTAATAACTGTCAAAATGAGTTTCCACATGCTGTTTTATTATGTTATTAAACAGAGCTGTTTAATAAAGCTGTTTTAACTTTTCATCCACGTAGAATTGCACCTTAAATTATGTTTTACAACTGTTGTATGAATATACTTGAGTATCTAGGATACCTTCCACCTTATCTGATTCATTCATAAAGTTTAGCCAATGTTCATATTATTATAATTTATTTAGTTCCCATTTCTAATATATATTAAGTCTGTCATTGAATGTCTCCATCTTTTAAAAAGTTGGGAATTAAGCATAAATAAACAACACTGGTCAACAGCAGAAATAGTCCAGGACGTTTCTACTTCCTTCTTGTATTCTAATAATAATAATAATAATAATAATAATAATGTACAAGATATGTGCCGAGATATGTACTGGGTTAAACTTTTTAAATTTGAAAAAAGTGTCAGCACTCCCCGGAGAGCAAACTAGGTAGTGGTGACACTGTTTATAAATAACTTCTAATACATCTTTAGCCTTTTAGTACAGCCACGTATTGTACTTATCAATCTACAATGAAACCAATATATCTGTGATACAATAATATTTGACTAATTGCATCAATTGGTTTGTGCTGAGCAGTGTGTATTGTGTAAGGTTTTCACATTTAATGCCACTGTATCAATATTTTGTAATAGTATAAATATACAACTTTATTACGGTCACATACGAAATTATGTACGTTGTACTATTGGTTAATAGTTCAGTGTATTATGTGGCTAATAAAAGACACACTGATGAAACGGTCTTGCCTTCTCACCTAACAGAAATCTAACAGATAATCTATGAAAAATACTCAGCTCCAACTAAGCCCACCAGTCGACTGTGTAGTTTTGAATTTGGCCGCTCACAAAATAAATACATTTAACATCGTTGTTCGATTTTTCGCTGTCATTGTCAGAGGGGTGTGCGATGTCTCGCCGATGAAAAGCTAGCAGGGCCAGTGATATGATGAAGGTTATTACTGTTATTTATGTTACTTAACTACGACTGAGTTAGTTGCAGTTAATTTACAGCGAGCATGGCTCTCATAAGCGTGCTATGTATATCCCCTGAGCGACACTTCAATCAGTTGAGTTCGAGTAACACCAAGATAGCTAACAGCGTACTGAACTCAGCCTCTCCTTATCGGGCGGCGGCCGCAAACACGCTTCCCAGCTCGCGTTTCATCCTTACCCCGTGCTTTGCCTGAAGTTCCGCCATTCTTTGCCGCCTAATTGCTTCTAATTCGTCGTCTGCCATGGTTAATACTAGTGAAATGGACCTAATAGACAGCAACGGGACAATGTAACGTAAGACAACGGAAGCTAAACTCCAAGCAGAGGCAAGGCCCTACCTAGTTCAGGGGAGTGTAATCAAAGTCCAAAGCACCGAGCGAAAACTCAGGGTAAAGCAATTGAGCGCAGAGTGAGGACCCATCACATAAGAAAGAGAGGCTTTGAGTAATCTGGACAGATATATGAATTGTAGAAATATATATAGTAAAATGTTCTGTTGAACAATTGCACATCTTTTAACAGTTTTATTCTATTCTACCTTTTCTTATTAAAATACACTTGCCACTTTTATTGTTATAAAGTACTGTTATCTGTTTTTTTAAACCATATTGATCTATTATTGCACGTTGCATGTTTATATTATATTTTTATTTTTAGTATTTTATTGTTTTATTCTATGTCTATGTTTATTGTTATGCACCTTTCACTGATTACAATTCATTGTCTGTGCAGCGTACTTGACCAATACATTACTCTGATTCTGATTTAGGGTGGGGGATGGCCTCAAGAGTTACAGGAAATGACAAAGTTATGGTAGGGAGAACAATGTGTAAGACTTTATTTAATGCGATTTGTTTCACAACATTTTTGTAATTTAGTATAAAATACAGAAAACAAAACTCACTAGCATGTGGGATTTACATGCATGTTGACAAATGACCAAAAGAAAAAAATGACCAAAAGAACCCAACTTTATTTATTAGGTTAATTAAAACAGTGTATGCCTTAATAACATATTTAAATAGGCATTTAATATAATGGTGTCTTAATAAGTACAGTGTATATGAGTAATATGGTTTGTGTAATCGCAACAAATATTAATTTTTTTACAGTATTACATAATTATTCAAAGGGAAGAATCATTGAAATGGAGCATTGTGTCTTGTCATTGGGTTCAGCTGGTGCTGGGATGAATGTTCTTGGTGGAGTTGCCTTTGCCTGTGATGGAGCATCACACTTGATTTCTAGCTCCCTCTGTATGTACTATAAGAGAAACGACTCAGGAGCAGTGGGACATGGTACTTTTGGGCTGGGTCATTTATAGTGAAGACAATCTGCAACAAAACATGAAAGAGATCAATAATTACAAATAAGACTGATAGCCGTGATTGTTAACTGCATGCCTATATGCCAAGTTAAATTAGGGTACATTCACTGATCTAGTTACACTAATACACTAAGGTAAAGCCACAAGCAAGTAAAGCAGCATTATGCCTAAGAGTGGAAGATGAAGATCATGTTGGCACATCACACTTTATTCCTTTCCTCACCTCAACATACGGGTAGAAGCCGGTCTCTCCCATACTCTCCCAGTACTGAGCCGTCTCAAAATGCAATCTATACACCCCGGAAGTAAACATTTGTGTTGTGATGAGTCCTGGGCAACGTCCATCAGCATTAGTGATCCTTTTAAAACAAAATATGATTTAAGACCTGAATGCAAATATACATTAACCAGTGGCCAGTTTCCTGTGACTATAGTTTGGGACTATGTGAGAGGTGTTTTGCTTTTGTTTGTTTTCCTACAGTTTTTACCCAGTGGTTATCAAACTCCAGGCACTCGAGGAGGGGTCTTGTCGATGGAGACTGAGGGCTATGTTTGCACCAGGGACACCCATTGCAGTGTTCAGCACATGGGTGGTCAAGGGGCTAGCAGGGCCGGCCATTGCTGTGAACTACAAAACAAGAGCGTAAGACTTTCAATCAATGTGCTTAAATCTGAAGAAATCACATTAGACTACAACATTTAAAATTACACAATTATTTTTTGACTGGCAAAAACATGTTCATACGGGACTAATTTTCTTAAAGTGATTGGTTTTGAATTATCTTTATACATTTGTTCATTATGTACAATATCACAACACTTTAACACCCCATCTTAAATTCATTTAGCCCAGCTAAAGTGTTCAGACATGTCAAAAACAAAATTTGGCATAGAAGAGTTTCTGATGTATACGTGAATTTTAAGCATGTGCTTTCTGATAACCATTTAAAGAGGGAACCTTCCTGTATTAAAGCAATATGTGGGATTTATTTGGGAATGCAGAGTGAAAATTCTGCTTCAGAACACCACTGATGATAATGGTGATTATTTTTTTAATAAAGATTTATAGTTTGTCTTTCATCTATTTAAAATGTTAAATACTAAAAATACAAGTAGCAAACTGTACATGTAAGTTGTAAATTATTATGTATAAAGGGTAATTGAATACCAGAACATGTAATTACCTCAACAAGATTCTCTATTCTATTGTATTGTATACTGTATGTATTAGAAGTTTTGTGCTTACCTTATTTCCAGGCAAAATATGCCCCTTGAGTTGCTGCAGCCTATACACACTCATGTGTGCTGGTGAATAAACTGGGTTAGTGGGTTTAACCCAAAAATATATAATTTCATAGTTTATTAAACAGCATCAGATGTTTGTCACATTTTCCTCTTGCGATTCTGCACATTCAGTACTCAAGTGCTTATCTTTCTGGTCTTTCTGTCAACAGAAGACTGGTTGTGCAAGAGCTCCTTTTGTCACACTTTGAACTCAGTGGAAATGAATGATGAAAGTGCTCTGCTCGGAGGCCCGAGGCACATGCATGACATATGTTTGACTTAATGAATCCTAAATACACCTACAACTTCATGCCCGATTCCTATAGGTTAAGACACATGATGTGGTACCTCCTCTTACCCCGCCCCCCCTCAAATTTTATAATTACTCTGTAAACACATTAGAACATGGTGACTGTTACATCACGCTACTGGATTTATTCTTGGAAAGTACTTCTGTAATTTATTTTAACTCTCATGGACACAATATACATTGTCATATTCATGTAATGTGTTTATGTAACTTTGTAAATGCTGTTCATTCTGTACACATGACATCTATTGCATCTGTCCATCCGGGGAGAGGGATCCTCCTCTGTTGCTCTCCTGAAGGTTTCTTCCCTTTTTTCCCTGTCAAAGGTTATTTTTGGGGAGTTTTTCCTGATCCGATGTGAGGTCCTGGGACAGGGATGTCGTATGTGTACAGATTGTAAAGCCCTCTGAGACAAATTTGTAATTTGTGATATTGGGCTATACAAAATAAACTGAATTAAATTGAATTGGATATTTGACAACAATGTAATTTCAGTACAAACTTTGAGCCTACCAGATAGTGATCTGACATTTAGGCCATGATGAATAGGTATTATGCTTTTGCCCCCCAGTCCGCCCCTGACTGTACCTCTTGATCTGTTTTGACCTGACTTCCATGTTGTTGTCATAGCCCTCCGAACAGCACACGCAGTATGGATGATAATGCACAATTCTGCCTGAGGGTCCGGTGGACCTATAGTTCAAACTATCTGTGATCTAGCTCTCTGACTTCCGGCAAGCACAATGATGTTCACAATGATCAGCTTTTCCTCTGTTTGATATGGAGTATGTTATTATATCATTTCTAAATGTCTGATTATTTATATAACGTAAGTGGTAAAGTTTTGAATTGCAGTACTTTCAACATGTTATGATTTCTGTTACTTAACATTATTTCCAGTGGTTATTTCTCTTTTTCCCTCTGTGTCTGTCTTGGTCTCTCAGAAAAAACACACACTCCCATGTACTGTATTTATACTCAATATTAAAATACCTTTACAACTGGGACAATCAGTATCTCCAATTGGCTAATCTGAAGAATGTAAACAAAAAACTGTAACATCATAGGAATAACATTATTGTTTTCTTTTAAAAAACACATGAGAAGTCCTAAAGCAAGATTAAAATCAGACAGTACAACAATTACAGTAAAGTTTACAATAATACACAAAATGACACACTGACCGGGCCTCTGCATATCTTAAAAGTGCCAAATCTATGTTGGAAGAGAGGAGTTACATTTCCTCACATTTTTCATCACATTTAAAGTAGAGAAAGGACATTTGTTTTAGAGAGTATAACATATTGATATTTACAAGCAGACAACACCTCTTTCTCCCCAATGATCAGCATCACTATTCAATCTCTCAAAGATTACTGGGATTTACTTTGACTAGCTAAATTATTATATCTTAGAAGTATACAATAAAGAGAAAATGTGAGTTGAGCATCAACAAAATGCCCTTTAGAAAGATCAAATTCGAGAATGTTGCGATTTCTTTTGCTTTCACAAGTCAAAATACTTTGAGAACATGCACACACTAATCAGAAAATTATAATATTGAAGTACGCTGTTGACGTGGTTTATAACTGCCACGCTTCATTAATATTCCTGGTTCTATAATTTATCTACATTCCAATTCATTTTCTTGTGAAAAACTGGTGAAACGACAGAAACACTGCAGCACCTCTGAACACAAGTTATTAATCTAAAATTATTACTATATGTATAGCCTGATGCTGGCATGTGCTGCCTGTTTCAGAAGAAAGTTAGAAATGTGGACAAGATAAATTGGTAAGCTACTTACACAAGGTTTTAAATCAGAAATCCTGTTGTCTCATTTGGATTAATACTGGAATATTAGCGTTTGCTTAGACGGGATAATACAAAGTTAAATTTCTTCCAGTTGTCCTTTATAAGTACACTCTCACTCTCTCAGGCCAACCTACCAAATCATTTTTAATCAGATGTGCATGTACTTGATTTGTATAAGTCACCTGTATCAGTGTTGTAGTGTTGTATGATCACATAAACCAGGCTGTTGTGATATAATGACATAAATGTTGTGTGTTATCTGATCAAAGTGTTTTGTTCTCTTCCTCCATGTTTGGCACTTAATCCATGTCTTCTACGTCTTCTCATGTTCCATCCTCATATTTCCTCCTCTGGGTCAGAGCTGTGGTTGCTCATCTGTAACAGACAGACAGACAAAGACGGGACAGTGAGAGACAAAACAAAGAGACATTTCGCTGAACTGCAAGCTCACAATCACTCAAGTGAAATGAAATGACAACACACCACTGGAAGAACAATCCACTCAGCCCTTTTATTATTATTTACGTTTTGGATTTCTGGGCAATAGTGAGTTTTCCTGTGTCTTATTGTCCTAAATTATTATTTTGTCCATCTAAAAAAGGGCCCCTGATAGACATGCTGCTTCAGACAAATCAACAAAAATGGTGGCACCATTTAAACCTTTGTCATGAATCTCAGTAATACCAGAAACTAGCATCAACTAGTTGTAAGGACAACACAATCAAAAGGGATGGCCCTGGCTGTTACACTTTTCAGTCATTCCAGAACAAGTGGACACAGACTTCAGGTGCATTTACCGTGTGGTGGTCATCATTGGGCTCCCTCGGGTCAGGTTTCCCTCTGTGGATTCGATGGCGGGAGCTGGGTGGAGAGAGGGAGGAGAGGGAGTGCTCGGGGCTGCTTGCAGACATAGCGTACAGTGAGCCAGCTGGACTGTCCTCTCTCAGGGGAGACCCTACAGCACATCAACAAACAGATGCACGCATGGAGTTAAGGTGAGGAGCTTAGGTCCTGTTTCCTTTAGAGAAGAAAAAACAAATTTTCTGTGTTTCAAAGACAAAAATGTCTGTGCACATCCCACTGACGTTGTACTTGATGACAAGCAGAAAACAAGAGTTGGAGTGACAGGATGAAGGACAGATGAGGAGATAGCGAGAAGGAAGCGAGAGACAGCAGAGTGAGAGGCAAGGGAGAGCCTGAGATAAATGAATATAAAGAATAGAGCTATCTATCACCCAAAGTCAGTAAAAGAAGGTAGAAAAAACACATGCATACACACGGTGCTGAAGGTGTGCTCTTACAGTTGCAGTAGCCAAGACTCATTTTCTTTTTCATACACAGTTTATTTGTATATTCAGCCTGATTGTGACTTGCAGGCAGGGGTGGACTCCCTTGTATGCCACCATGTTCAAAATAACTTCTTTAATGCCCCTGTTGTAGATAAAACATAATACCTCTCAAAATGCCCCTATAGTAGATGAAACATGATAAAGTGTCCTCTTAAATGCCCCTATAGTAGATAAAACATGATAAAGTGTCCTAATGATAAAGTGTCCTCTTAAATGCCCCTATTGTAGATAAAACATGATAAAGTGCCCTCTTAAATGCCCCTATAGTAGATAAAACATGATAAAGTGCCCTCTTAAATGCCACTTGTTTTGCCCCTGCTTCTTAGACAGCCGAAGTCTGTCACTGGGTTTCCTCAAGTTGTTGACATAATTGAATTATGACTGTGTCGAGTACAGATTTTGTAGTAATGACAAGATCATCCACCTCACCTCATCACCCACACACACAAAGACACACACAAGCATATTCGAGATAACCTTCCTTTGTCTTTCTCGTGACCGTTCCTTCATTCCCTGTTGTTTCCTTTCTTTTTGTACAACAACAACAACAACAACAACAACAACAACAGATAATCACTTTGCTATTTTTGATCTTGTTAAAATAGCTGATTTTCATGCACTGCAAAGTCCCTTTGCCTGAAATTCAGTGTGTTTTCCTTAAAACAAGTAAAAAAATCTGCCAGTATAAAAAAATTGCTTCCACTGTAAATCTTTATAATTCAGGACTCTTCGAGAGTCAACGTAATTCTTGATTTTTGTGAAGCAATCCGACTTACTCCTTCATGTCTCAACATAGAGACTCTTGTATCTGACAAAATGAAACAAGATTGTTATTGGAAACAGATAATATATCAGTGTTATTATTAATGAGTTGAAACTCAAATAAAAGTAAAAATGCCGTAACAATTACTCTGTCCCACAAAATACAAAAATGTAAAAATACAAAAGTAGTATCAGCCAAATGTACTTGGTGTCAAAAATAAAAGTATTTGTTGGTGCAAATGGTGTTGTGATTTTTTCGAAAATATATAATATGATATTCTAAATTGTATATAACTAATATCTACATTTAGGTCCAAAAACTGAGCTCATACGAAACATTGGAGTCATGATAATCTGGTTAGTTGTTACAATAAATGATCCACACAACCTAAAAATACAGAAGTCTAGCAAAAGTGATCTGAAAAAATCTGAAAAATGTATGTTGACAATGTTAAATGATGTCTCTCTGGAGATGAATGGCATTGAACTACTCGTAAAACTATCCAGTTACCTACATCCCGCTTTCCATGGATTCTGCTGCGTGTCCGGTTCTAGATTAAAGGTTAAAGGTTGTTTTTTAACAAGGACATATGAGTGTGGCAGCTACTAAAGGAAAGTGCAACACACCAAATAAGAGTTGGTTTAAACTGTGTGTCAATTAAGATTCCAGTCGAACCAATTTCTTAAGGAAGGATAATAACGACTTGTCCGGTTCCTTCTCAGAGCCCTAGCTGTTGTTGGCAGACGCAGTAGCAGTCTTGTGTTCAAACGCCCACATGAGGGCAGCAGCAGCTCTTCCTTCCTTACTGATTTGCTGTTGTTCTCAGTCCTTGAAATGTGTCTGTTTTCGGAAGCTTTATCAGTCAGGTCCTTCAACCACACTGTTTGTTCAGCATGTTCCATAATTTGCTCACATCCATAAATCCAGACACCCGCACTCCAGTAGAAATCGGCCTTGCTTCAACTTTTAATAAAAGAATCGTTGACTGGTAGATAAAGTAGTGGCTCTGGTGGTGCAGTACATTCCCATCCCCCAGTTTCCCCTGGGACACTGATCCTGAATCAATTCGATTGGGGTTGTGACTGGTGGAGCTAATCAAGCAGAAACCTGAAGGTGGCATATTGCCAGAGTCCACCTCCCCGCCTCCACTGTCTTTGTGAATGAATGTCTCACCTTTGTGGTCATTCCTCTGTGTGTCCATTTTGTCAAGACTGTCGAGCAGTCCATCGATCTGTGTCTTTATCAGAGTCAGCTCCTTTTTAATCACCTGCAACTCCTCCAATCCCACTGCAGGGATGAAGACAGTAAGAATATAAAGGATGAGGAAATGATTACACAACCTGAAAATATCTTTAGGGATTAGTTAGACATATTGGGAAAAGCACGTATTTGCTTTCTTGCAGAGAGTTATATGAGAAGATGCATACCAGACAGGTATCAACCGCCTCATCTAACTCTCTGCAAAAAAAGCAAATAAGCATATTCCTTAAAATTACTGCTAATGAACTACTAAAACGTGACAACGAACGAAGAAAAGTGCATGCAAAGTAAACCACTTTGGGTATCTTATATTTAAAAAGTGCATGTTAGCATTGAGGAGTCAAGCAGCCCTGGTTTTGAATACAGCTAATTTTCTCCACTTCATCGTTTCTCTCTTCCAAGAAGCATCACAGAAAAAAGGGTTACAACTTCAATACTCGGAAATTATGTGTTGTGACTTCAGTAAACTACACACAGAATATTTTGTCTGTGATGGTGTTTTACTGAAAGGATGAGAGGCAAAAGGTTTGTAATGAGGTTTATATTCATCATTTAATCTTTCATGTAAAAAGGCATTCCCCTTGACTTGAGGCCATTCATATTACTCACACTTGGCTGTGGATGAATTAGTGGAGTGGGCTCTGGAGCTTTTGGAGTGGGTTCTGTCTCGACTGCGTCTGTTCCCAGAGGAGTAGGAGGAGGAACGGGATCGCTTGGCCAGACTGGGTCCCAGTGGCAGAGGAGACAGGGATGCCGGCACACGCTGGTAGTCATACACCCTTAAGTTCAGTAGATACAATTTAAAAACAACTCGTCTTTAACTATGTGCATGCAGCCATTTTGTTAAATTAGTGGGAAGGTGATTGTATGCAATCCAAGTGTTTGTCTAAAATCAGGAAGAAAGAGAGCCTGCTCACAAGCATGAAAGGGCAAAATGTTGCCAATTTTAGACTTTACTTAGACATGGCTGCTTGTGTTTAGGCATCACTTAAATATGGGAACTTTGGCTCTACTTAAATGAAAAGGAAAGAGTATTTTAGAAAAACCTGTTTATGTTCCCTTCAAATGTTTATCAAAACTGAACAGGTATTGTATTGGCACTCATGTTGAAATAATTCAAGCCTAGCCAAAGATCAAACAAGAGGGGGATACAAGCTGGAAAAAGAGGATATGAAAGGAAATATGTGACACTTGTGAAAAGCATCTGTTCAAGCACCTCATAGATACATATGAATATGTATATTCTATATTATTTTGTCTTTTACTTTCTGTCTCTGTTTATGTCTCTGTTTCTTGCCTCCTCCCTGTGGACAGCTCCATGTCTCTGACTGTCACTGAATGTAATTGCTTCTGTCATGGCCGATCAATAGCTCGCTGCCGGGATAGTAGTGCTGGTGACATGGGGAGTATCACAGTCAGACTCTATAATGCTTACAGAAACCACACTATGTGTTGTTTGTGCATGTGTGCTTGTGTATGTTTCATTAGAAATAGAGGTGATGTTGTGACTGAAGCAGAAAGTGATTTGATCTTAACACTCATGCACACAACAACCAGGTGAAACACTGCTGCAGGCTTAAAACCAGCCAACCGATCAGGAATGAGCAAACTGCAGGAAAACGTGGGAAGGCCAATCAAATCTATATATGATTAATTGTAGCAATGAGGGAGATTTGGCCCAAAGAACAGATAGCCAGGGTTTTTACTGTGTTCACCAAACTAAAGACCATACTAAACTAATACCACAGAATGAAATGACGCTGAAGCCGATCCCAGCTGACATTGGGCGAAGGCTGTCTATCGCCAGTCTATCGCACGGCACATATAGAGACAGACAACCACTCACGCTCACATTCACACCTACAGGCTATTTAGAGTCCCATTAACCTATATGTCTTTGGACTGGGGGAGGAAGCCGGAGAACCCGTACCACATTTTTTCCTGATAGATCTGAACTGAGTGCTTTTTTAGACCTGCAGGTACCAAAACCTGGATCATTCTGATCTACTCAATCTTGTCTCAATCTGTGTGTATCTGGATCAAGGACAGTCTGAGCGCAGCCTAAATGGTTTCTGCAAAGCCATGAGAGTGAACAGCTCTCCTGCTGTTTGATGCCAGCCGACAACAGGAAGGCAAGCTGTCAGCTCCGAGGACTGGGAGTCGGACGGTAATGTACATTACTGATTGAGCTGATAGCCAGTTAGTTGGCCCTGAAAAGTTTTCTCTATTTTTCTCTTTGACCTGTTATATTCTCCGAAACCTCTCTACTTGCACAATGTCACATATGGATGAAGTGTATTAGGCCACCATAAGTGTGTGAGATTAGTGGCTTTGAGCATTGTCTGTGCTGAGAGACACAGAGACCAAAGACTTATGGGAGTTTAAAGTCCTTTAAAGCAGTTTGCAGGAGCAGATAGACAATGTGTTGTTACACCAGCTTTGAAGTGTCATCTCAGAGAATGAAAGCTCAGACAATGAGAGAGTGTAGACGAGTGAAGATTACAGAAAAGTGTGTGAGTGTGTGAGAGAGAGAGGTGTTTGTCTCTATGGATTAGACCCCACAAGGAAAGCAGCTTTGTCAGCTGGAGCTGTTATCTGTGTGTTGAAAGACACTTTTCTATCGTGTTCGCACAAGAGGACAGCGGGCAAAAAAAGGTTATTTCTCCCTTTCCCACATAATAATGTTCTACAAAACAAACAAACAAACACAGAAAGAAAACACACACACACACATACACACACACACACACACACACAAACACACACACACACACACACACACACACACACACACACACACACACACAGTCCCCACGCACTCACACCCAGAGAAATACACATGTGTGCACACACGCTTCCACACACAGCTGTCAGTAGTGCTATACTCAACAGCATGGGGAATAATCATGCACTCTTTTAAAAACAAATTGAAAATCAGTGATGAGTGTTCCCCCTGAGCATAGACAGCAAAATGCAGAGCAAGGCAAAACAAATGCAAAAAACAAAGAAAAGATGATAATACTCGGAGCAACAGAGCATTGATATGTGCGAGAAAGGCCCTGGAATGAGGTGTGTATTCTGTGTGTGTGTGTGTTTGTGTGTGACTGCCTGCTTTTATTCAGATGTGCTGAGTGGAGTGTTTACGACTGAGGCCTGAGGGTGTAGGAAGGTCCCTGCACAATTTCAGTGGAGGACCAATAATACAGAGTTACTCCGAGTGGAGCTCAGTTGAACTGACTACCTCATCGACCTAACTACTGCACTTACTACTGCAGTAACAAAAAAAAGGTAAACGCACACTGCAAACTAACTGAGTTCATGACTCGTCCCAAACCATATACTCAGCTTTGGTGTTTTTATTGAAGGGCATTGTGTAACCCTAATGGATGGTTGTTGTCAATCTGTTTTAGCAGCTGGTAGGAACTGCACATTTACTTTAACTGAATCTTAAGTGACCTGTTTATGTTTGGCATGGATTGTCAATTATATTTTTGTCTCAATAGTTGTTGTTGAAATATAGTGAATCAAAAGTGAAGGAGTTTAGCTTTCTTAGTCTTTCAGCAAAGATTTGATGTTACTTTGGTTCCAGACTAGTTCTTTCTTATGCCCTCAATTTTGTTTAAAGTGTAGACACCAGGAAATAAAAGCAGTTTTTCCTTCACAAAGTGACCTTGGTTACCTCTGCCCGCCCAACCACCTGCCCCCTTGACCCCATCCCGTCTCACATTGCTCCTGACCTTCTTCCCTTTCTCACCTATCTTATTAACACCTCCCTCTCAACCGGCTGTTTCCCTAACTCTCTGAAGGAGGCAAGAGTCAACCCTCTCCTGAAGAAACCCACTCTCGACCCATCTGAAGTCAATAACTACAGACTTGTCTCTCTCCTCCCCTTCCTTTCCAAAACTCTAGAGCGAGCTATCTTTAACCAAGTCTCCTCCTTTCTCCACAGTAACAACCTTCTAGACCCCCACCAGTATGGATTCAAGGCAGGCCACTCAACAGAGACTGCCCTCCTTGCTGTCTCTGAGCAGCTTCACACTGCTAGAGCAGCCTCTCTCTCCTCTGTCCTTATCCTTCTAGACCTTTCCGCTGCCTTTGACACAGTGAACCACCAGATCCTTATTTCCTCCCTCCAGGACCTGGGTATCTCAGGCACCGCGCTCTCACTCTTCTCATCCTACCTCACCGACCGCTCTTACTGGGTAACTTGGAGAGGATCTGTGTCTGAGCCTTGTCCTCTGACTACTGGGGTCCCTCAGGGCTCAGTCCTTGGTCCTCTTCTCTTCTCTCTGTACACCAACTCTCTCAGCTCTGTCATTCGCTCGCATGGCTTCACCTAGGTTTTAGGATACACTGAGCACCTATCTCCTCTTCTCTCTCTCCTTATGGATGAATTTACATCTCTCCATTGCACCTTATTAACTCTGCTTCCTCCCCGGAGTCGTTGTGACTTCACATCTCATAGGGTCCATTGGACCTGGAGGTGTCTGATGCCTGGTGAGCCGGCCTCCCGCGTTGGCCCTGCTGATGCGCCCCGCCCCCCCTCCTCTCTACCTCCTTCTGTTTCATGGATTGGAGGTCCATTCATACATTGTCATATTCATGTAATGTGTTTATGTAACTTTGTAATGCTGTTCATTCTGTACACATGACATCTATTGCATCTGTCCAACCGAGAAGAGGGATCCTCCTCTGTTGCTCTCCTGAAGGTTTCTTCCCTTTTTTCCCTGTGAAAGGTTATTTTTGGGGAGTTTTTCCTGATTCGATGTGAGGTCCTGGGACAGGGATGCTGTATGTGTACAGATTGTAAAGCCCTCTGAGGCAAATTTGTAATTTGTGATATTGGGCTGTACAAAATAAACTGAATTGAAATAAACTGAACCTACCACAGCTATGCTGACGACACCCAACTGATCCTCTCGTTTCCCCAATCTGAAACACAGGTAGCAGCACGAATCTCTGCCTGTCTGACTGACATCTCTCAGTGGATGTCCGCACACCACCTGAAAATTAACCCGGACAAGACTGAACTTCTCCTCCTTCCAGGAAAAGGCTCTCCCACCCACAACCTAACTATTAACTTCAACAACTCAGTGCTGGCTCCGACTCCGACTGCCAGGAACCTCGGAGTGATGCTCGACAGTCAACTCTTCCTGACTGCCAACATTACCACGATAACACGCTCCTGTAGGTACATGCTGTACAACATCAGGAGAATACGACCCCTTCTCACTCAGAAGGCGGCACAGGTCCTGGTCCAGGCTCTGGTCATCTCACGGCTAGACTATTGCAACTCCCTCCTGGCAGGTCTACCTGCTAATGCCATTCGACCTCTACAGCTCATCCAGAATGCAGCTGCTCGACTGGTCTTCAACCTCCCGAAATTTACCCACACTACTCCGCTCCTCCGCGGAGTAGTGTTACCGGTGGCCGCCCGCATCCGCTTCAAAACATTGGTACTTGCGTACCGTGCTGCGAACAGATCGGGTCCGGTCTACATCCAGGACATGGTCAAACCGTACACCCCAGCCCGTTCACTTCCCTCGGCTTCTGCCAATCGGCTTGTAGCTCCTTCACTTCGAGCTAAACACTCAACAAAATCAAGACTGTTTTCTGTGCTGGCTCCTCATTGGTGGAACGAGCTCCCCATTGACATCAGGACAGCAGAAAGTCTCTACATCTTCCGTCGCAAACTAAAAACACATCTTTTTCGACTATACCTTGAATAGGGAGGGTAGAGCCGTAGTAGCACTCTAGTAGCACTCTAGTAGCACTTAAATGTCCCTTACCGATAGCACTTTGTAGTTTAGCACTTTAGTAGCACTTAAATGGCACGTACGGATAGTACTCTGTAGTTTAACGTTATTGAAGAAATTGTACTTGCTTGATTCTTGTTGTTCTGAGTTTGGACTCATGGTTTAATGCACTTATTGTAAGTCGCTTTGGATAAAAGCATCAGCTAAATGACATGTAATGTAATGTAATGACATGGTAACAACTTGAACATTTTGCAATATTTTAATAATATTTTGAAGTATTGATGGAAAATACTAGTAAGCACTATGTCAATATATTATGTAAGCTGTCACAATATCAGATTCCCACAGCACAACGATTGTAACCCAAATTATTCACAATAATAACATTTTAGCAATGCAATAATATATATAGTAAAAAATGCAATTAAATTTATTGCCAACTTTGTTTAGTGTTAGTTTGGTTTATTTTTTGGCAAGTGAATTACAAATGTAAGGAGGTGGAGTGAGTCCGTCACCATAACTGTACCATCATACGTGTGTTTTTAATAATGATTCAATATTTCACTGTCAATATTGGTATATCGTGCCACATCTACTATGCACTATGTGATTTAGAGCTATGTGCTGCTATAAACTCTGAATGCATTGCCTTCAAAATTCAAGGCAACAACTGTTGCCTCGAACATGGATGCAGCTTTAGCAAATGATATGACTAAGTTTGTTAAACACAGAGACATTTGAGATTCAGCTAGAATTACGATGCTCGAACGGGATTACAAATCACAAATCCACAAGGTGGGTGTCTTTCCAGAAAGTCTGCACTTGCGTGTCTGTGTGTAACGAGTGAGCTCCTGGCTGTAGAGTAGTAACAGGCAACATTGTAAGCAAAGACAGGATGACGGACGGCTGTGTGGCAGACAGTGACGGGGAGCGGAGACTATTGGAGACAGCAAAGGATGAAAATCCACTTTAGCCTCTTCCTTCAGCCTCCTGTGACACGCAGACAAGCAATAAGGTGTGTGAGCTGTCATGCGTGGCTTTCTGACATTACCTGTCATTGTAGTCCTCGTGGTAGCTGTCATAGTCCAGGTCAAACTCAGATCTGCAGGTGGAGAAAGAGACGAGGGAGGTGTTTAGTAAAGTATTTGTCAAAAATACACCATGCGCTTTTACTGGGGGGGATAACACATTTCACTTAACAAACAGTAAGCTTCTTTGGTGTATCAGTGTGTAAATGTACGTGAGCCTCAACAGATTTGTACGGTACAATCACTTCATCTGGAAAGAATGCAGTGTTCATGGTCTCCAGCCAGCTAGAAAAATATATTGGATTTGTTTTGCTGCAGCATCCAAGATAGAAAATCCATAGAAATTGTCTTGTGTGCCAACTGTGCCACCCACTGAACATCTCATCTCATGTGTGCGCTTGGTGAGGTGAGGCAAGCAGTGAGGCAGGTGAGTGATGTAACAAAAGAGAACTGGGCTGGAAGCTAGAGTGTACGTGCATAACAGACCAGAGGAAGTGGAGGACAGAAAAGTGACACTAAGCCAGAGCGAGATCACATTCTGGTGTGTCAGACCTCAGCATTCCTCCCTAATCCGCACACAGAGACCCTAATAATCCCTCCATGTTTCCTCCCACCCTCTGTCTCTCTTTGTCTTTCTGACTGACTCACCCCCTCAATCCGTCTTTGCCATTCTTTCATTTCGTACTTTCTCTTTGTTTGAACTGACCTCACTCTTTCCATTCCTCTTTCATTTAGTCGTGCACTTCAATTAAATTCAAGAGCCTGACTTGCAAGATAAGTCACTATGTGCATTGTTAAAAACAAGCAAATATATGATTCAAATGAAGATTTCTGCATACTGTTATTGCATTTAAGATTATTCAATAAGTACATCAACATTTACTTAAACTCAGGCAGCAACCTTCTCACTTAATGTATTACCTCCATAAACACTGTAAACATGAGTTTATGGTCTAGTTTCAAGTATTCTTCAATACAGTATGATGTTACTTTAGTAATTTATGGTCCAATTTAAAGTAAAATAGATGACAAGTGGGCTTTAGAGCAATCTTGTGATTGACAGGTCGCTACCACGGTGTTGTCCGGTCTGGGAGTTGTCCGGGTTTTTGTCTAACAACTTCTTTGACAGGAGAGCAACAGAGAAGGATCCCTCTCCTCGGATGGACAGAAGTACAACAGATGTCAACATAACAGAGTTATAACACATTCAATACATATGACAGAAGTTATTCATATAATTACATTACATTACATTACATTACATGTCATTTAGCTGACGCTTTTATCCAAAGCGACTTACAATAAGTGCATTAAACCGTGAGTCCAAACTCAGAACAACAAGAATCAAGCAAGTACAATTTCTTCAATAAAGTTAAACTACAAAGTACTATCCGTAAGTGCCATTTAAGTGCTACTAAAGTGCTATCGGTAAGGGACATTTAAGTGCTACTACGGCATTTAAGTGCTACCTATTCAAGGTATAGTCGAAAAAGATGTGTTTTTAGTTTGCGCCGGAAGATGTAAAGACTTTCTGCTGTCCTGATGTCATTCGGAAGCTCGTTCCACCAATGGGGAGCCAGCACAGCAAACAGTCGTGATTTTGTTGAGTGTTTAGCTCGAAGTGAAGGAGCTACAAGCAGATTGGCAGAAGCCGAGCGAAGTGAACGAGCTGGGGTGTACGGTTTGACCATGTCCTGGATGTAGACTGGACCCGATCTGTTCGCAGCACGGTACGCAAGTACCAATGTTTTGAAGCGGATGCGGGCGGCCACCGGTAACCAGTGAAGGTCGCGGAGGAGCGGAGTAGTGTGGGTAAATTTCGGTCGGTTGAAGACCAGTCGAGCAGCTGCATTCTGGATGAGCTGTAGAGGTCGAATGGCATTAGCAGGTAGACCTGCCAGGAGGGAGTTGCAATAGTCCAGCCGTGAGATGACCAGAGCCTGGACCAGAACCTGTGCCGCCTTCTGAGTGAGAAGGGGTCGTATTCTCCTGATGTTGTACAGCATGTACCTACAGGAGCGTGTTATTGCGGCAATGTTGGCAGTCAGGGAGAGTTGACTGTTGAGCGTCACTCCGAGGTTCCTGGCAGTCAGAGTCGGAACCAGCACTGAGTTGTTGAAGTTAATAGTTAGGTTGTGGGTGGGAGAGCATTTTCCTGGAAGGAGGAGAAGTTCAGTCTTGTCCGGGTTAATTTTAAGGTGGTGTGCGGACATCCACTGAGAGATGTCGGTCAGACAGGCAGAGATTCGTGCTGCTACCCGTGTTTCAGATTCGGGAAACGAGAGGATCAGTTGGGTGTCGTCAGCATAGCTGTGGTAGGTGAAGCCATGCGAGCGAATGACAGAGCCAAGAGAGTTGGTGTACAGAGAGAAGAGAAGAGGACCAAGGACTGAACCCTGAGGGACCCCAGTAGTCAGAGGACAAGGCTCAGACACAGATCCAGATATAATGAGAGTAAGTATGATGAACAAGTTAGTGTGTTTTCAGTTCATAAAAGTTTATTGTAACCATCCTGACTGCCTAAAAAAAAAGTCTTCTTTAGCGTTTAAAACAAAACGGGAGTCCTCAAACCAATGGGTGACGTCACGGTGAATGCATCCAGTTATTTATACAATCTTAAACCTGCAACAGCCGACCTTTTGGCCACTTGAGGGCAGTGAACACAAGAACTCAACATTGATATATTATCGCCTTTTAAGTTGATATAGTGAAGTTGTTACTAGCACATCCAGCAGTTATGGAACCATTATCATTTATCATTATCATTTATTTGCAGACATGTTTCTGTTCACCTGATGGGTGTCAGTCTAACATTCACTCGATTTAGCTACCTTTTGGTCTCTACCAAATCCTGAAGGAAATATTTAGCTCTTGAGCTGCTAAATTATGCATTAGTTTCATCAGCTAGTTGCTAACTGCGTCTGTGTGTTGCTGAGCAGGTATTGTACAGTGCAACTTTTGAGCTTGTTTGCTGAAAACAGCTGGTGAGCGTGGTAGGAACCAGGAACCAAGACAGCAAAGCTGTGGGCCAGAAAATCTAAACAATAAGCTGAAAGACACTAAACGCTCCATAGAGCTGAGGGGAACTACAGTTCGATTAATATTTCTCAATGAGTTAGTCACTAAGCGAGCCTTTCAAATACTTTGAGTCTTTGGCTCCATTGTTAACATACAGTTTTTTTAGACACTTTAGAATAAGCAAAAATGGTGCATTTAAATGTACGGAATTTGCACCAAGAGATCTCTGCCACATTTTAGAGTGACTTATTACCATATATTCACATACGAGTGACAGCCTATGTCTAGATAATATATTGGGAACAAACCTAAAGTCCTTTCCATCTGTTTATATGTCACTCAGGGAGGCGGTGATTCTCCTGGTTGTCGTCATGCTGCTCATCTCAAAGAAGAGATGCTTTTTTTTGTATGTCAGGATAAACAGTAGGGGACTAAACCAAATACTTCTCTACATTCAAAATTACACACAGATCTCCAGATCTAAAGTGTAGACTTATTTTGGAGTGAAATGTAATCACGTCTCCTCCAGTGTTGTTCTCATGGTCTCTTTTCTGTCTCATACCAGCTGGTTTTCAGAGCTCAGGAGGCAGGAAACCACAAAATAATTCAGTGCTCATGTCTGAGCTTCACACTTGCCAAAAATAAAAAACACAGTTTTAAATCTAATTTAAAGACTTCCCTCTGGTATCCTATTTTAAATGGATTTTTATTGTATTAGCTAATTTTGTGTTTTCATTCTTTTGCATTTTTGGACAGTAAAAGGGTATTTCTAGTGAATTGTCCCTTTACAGAAAGCCTTTATCCTGTACCACTGAAGGACACACAGAAAGGCAGAGGACCAGAAAACCAGAACTCCCGGGTCCTCTGCTCTCCAAGTGAAGTCAGCCAGAAGAGAAGAAGAAAATAACTGCTATTCACCGAGGGGAAAATAAGCTTCTGCTCTTTCTCTGTTTGTTTTTCTTGCATTGGCGTTCACGGATTCACCTTCGTCATTGTATATTGTGTCAGAGTGTTTGGGGCACTGCGGTGGGCAGGGTGATTAGCAATTGTTCTATCTTAAAAAAACGTTAATCTTTTAAATTGTATTGGCCTTGTTCTGTCTGTTGTTATTTCATGCATTAGACTGCATATTTTTATAAAATATTTCTTCATATCTAAATTCAACTTGTTATTGTTGGTCACTATTACTTAAATAAAAACAGGACAGTGAAGCTATGGCAAAGCAAATTAACTTTACGTTTTACTCTTAAACATGAGTGAATAATAAAGAATACAATATACATATTTAAACTGTAGATATCACATCCATCATGTTTGTTGTTATTTAACCATCCATCCATCCATCCATCCATTTTCAATACCGCTTATCCTCATTAGGGTCGCGGGGGCGCTGGAGCCTATCCCAGCTGACATAGGGCGAAGGCAGGGGACACCCTGGACAGGCCGCCAGTCCATCGAGGGCACATGTAGGGACATACAACCATTCACTCTCACATTCACATCTATGGGCAATTTAGAGATCAATTAACCTGCAGCATGTCTTTGGACTGTGGGAGGAAGCCGGAGAGCCCGGAGAGAACCCACGCTGCCACGGGGAGAACATGCAAACTCCACACAGAAGGACCGCTCCGACCGGGAATTGAACCCGCGGCCCTCTTGCTGTGAGGCGACAGTGCTAGCCACTACACCACCGTGCAGCCCGTGAATGTTAAATAATAAATATTATTTATTCATTTAGTTGACCGGTATTTTCATATATTTAGAGGAGTTAAATCTGTGACAGGTTAGCACAACACATGTTCACTGTAATTACATTCAAAGTGAGCTGCCAAGTGACTGGGTTACAGGCAGAGAGAGAGAGAGAATGGGAGCGAGAGAGGGGCAGATGGACAGCAGGGTCACTAAAGGCTAATTAATTTCTTTTCATAATTTATCAAGTGCCAAAGCAATCCATTAGACATGGCTGGCTATAAATCATCTCAGCCTCAGCGTGCCTGTGACTGTGTGTGCCTGACTGTGTGTATGTGCATGAGCCAAAGACAAGTTGCTTTTTGTGTGAACAAAGCAGCCCAGAGATTTCCAACAACATGCACTCAAATCCATCAGTTTCACTCCAGCTGAATCTATGGGAGAACATCAAAGGTGTGTGTGTGTGTGTGTGTGTGTATGCGTGTGTGTGTGATGAATTACGAGAGATTTTGTTCAATTGGCTCAGAGCCTTGACAGATGCAATTTAAATCTAGCTGACAATGCATCAAAGTGACATTTTATGTGAGATTCTTGTTTTCTCGATTGTGGTGACATCTTTGGTGATAAATATTCACTGCTGTGGTCTTTTCTCCAGCACTTATTTTCCAATCAATTCACAGCATTTTCAACAGTTCTTTGTGTAGTTATCAGAATGGACCGTTTAAATAAGTTGACACCAAATATACATGTCATGTCAATAACGGCAGAATTTGAGCTCGTCTGAAAGTAACCACATCTCCAGAGATGAAAAGAAATCTGTATACATGCCACAAATGTGATATAACTGATAATAACGTTGTTTCAACGCGATACGATTAATATGTCTGTAACATATACATGGACAAGGTTTATGTCATGCTATTCAACAGACTACAACAGAAACTGAGTATGGGCCAAACCTGAATAAGTCAGAGTATTTTGCACCTTAAACATAGCAACAATTGCGGTGAAGAGCCACACCGGCATTCATCTTTAACACCATTTTATCTTTGAATGTTTGTCAAGGAAATACTTTTTTTTTGGGACACTTTGTTTGATAGTGAGAGAGACAGGAAAACTACACTGCATGCAGCAATGGCTGCCCAATTGGGCGCTGATTTACACATTATAGTTAGACTGTGTAAAACCTTACAATAAACATGAGCAAATATATTGATGTTATACATCACATTAAACAAGAGAACTTGGGCTACAATAATAAGTAAGCCATTTACACACAACTCAAACACCAACTGAAAGAATTATGAAAATATCATAATCATCATTTTGTCAGGAGTCAGCCCACTCAGCACATTTCCGGAACTAGCAACCCGTAGCTTGGTGCTATCAGAAAAAGCCAGATAGCAAAAAAAGCAAGAGGACTCCACACAGATTCTAAATATCTTTTCTAAATCCTTCTGCACCAAATCATCACTGAGATATGAGCCAAAGAACACAGGAACATGAATCACTTTAGCGCTTACAGTCACAAATGTTGCTTATCTTTGGCTTTTTTTGTGTAATTTTTTTCAATAATTTTTATTCTTCTAATCAACAAAGACTGCTATATTTGGATGTATTGAACACCATAAGTAATATAAAAGTGAAATACATGGTTTGGTACATGAGAAAATTCAAATTGCCCAAATGCCCATTTCGCCTAATTTATCTATACTAAAACCTCTCTAACTTTGTTCTGCTTTACTTTTTCAAAGTCAAACTTTGCAGAGAGACTGGTCTCATAGTGTGCTATGATCTCCGATGTGCTTTGCTGTTTCTGCGCATCCTTCTAAGAGATAATCATCCTGAAAGTGCTTTTGTTTCTAGGCGAACCTGGAAATTCAACTTTTGCTGTCTTCCATCTTTATTTACTCTTAACCAGTAACAAATATAATAATATTTACACATCTGAACAAAAGCACACATGGTTTGCCTTTATTATAACTCCAACATTATTCAAATAGCCTTTGTGGTTGCAGAGATCCACCCTTTTTATGTTATTTCGAGCAGAAACCTACAAAATAGCTTGGGTCTTAAAAGGTTTGGTCCTATCTATATGGACATCCCAGTAAATGTTGACTTTTGACTTAGAGACTGTCTTTTTTCTTTTGCAGTAGCTAAGCATTTCCTTTTTCAGATAAATGGTGTTCTTATGACTGTAAGTGTGCATGGACGAGCACACACACAAATAAAATGGAATAAAAATGTGATATCACTGTGTATAATACAAAGATTTGTAAAGCACACTTGTTGGAATTAAAGACATTAGTTCCAGTTACTTAATTTCCCTCTGTCCACCTCCTGAAAATGTGATTTTGTCATTATTTCAATTTAAAATTAGGTGAAGGACAGACATGACTGTGCTCCTTTAAGACTACAGATTTAAAACAGGACAGAATGCAGGTTTAGTTAAAAAGTATAATAGGAGCCGATACTGGAAGATTACTGAGAAGGTTCTTGAAATAACAGAGTTGATCCATAGAGATCTTTCCTAAACCCATTCTGCAATGCTCTTGAAGCAGCAGCTAGTGTTTGTAGCAGCTGAAGAATTATCTAAATTTCCACATCATATAAAATGCAGATGTAAATTTTTCATTCATCCCTGGAAATGAACCGTTAAGGGTAGAATAGTCAACTGAATCTAAGCAGCATGTTCTCAATCATTTTCACTAGAGCCCGACTTCAACACATCTGACATTGCCAACCTCAACTACATAGTCACAAAAACACCAGGATGAATACATTCATCTAATAAAAAAATAAGCATCACAGGATAAAATGGAATATTATGCACAAAATAAATAAACAGCACAAACCTCAGAATAAATTCAGTAATCCAGATTATCTACCCAAAACACTGACTTCTAGTTGATAACCGCTCTTAAACCATTTGCCAACATCACTCTTGAAGATGACAATCTAATCATTCACTATTATCTATTAAAATAGAGGCACCTTTTACTTCTCTTATTGGACTACAGGGGTTAAATGTGTAGGGAAGTCTCCTAGCATGCTCTGTAGAAAAGAATTAATGAAGATGAGTCTCATGTTATGTGTGGGCCTCCACTTTAAATAGTGTTAATGTGCTCCTCATTGTGTTTCATAATATAGCCATTGTTTTCACATCTCACCCGTTACACAGTTAGTCATATGAGCAAATGCAGTCAGATTAGAGTGATGCTGTGTGACAGTTGGTGACATTCTGAATGCGAAAACAAAGGTGGGCTTATTGCTGCGCTTATGGTGTGCCTGCATGTTGCTAACAATAAATCTGGAGTTCAAGTTGAAATCTGCCGCTAAGTTCATGTGAACCCCAGTTCATCATATTTATGTATTATGGTGCATAAAAAGTACAGTGGCCAAATAAATGCCATGAAATGGAACGAGAGAGACCCATGGTTCATACACATTTGGACCAATGGATTTCCATTACTTTAAACCAAATTTCCATGACCAAAACATCAAATCTGGGTGTATACATGAAAATGTAGTATTTAAACTAACAATGAGAATTCCAAAGCATACAGTATACCTTAAGTGACATAAATGAATGAGAGACAATAGTATGATTAAAAGAATAAACATTTATATAAATGTGTAGCCAAAAATATGGAGTAAATAAAACTACCTATCAAGTAGTGCAACACAATGAAGTTCCTGAGAACATTTCTGGATTGTTTGGGGTTGTGTCCAAGTACATGTAGAAACTTAAGGAAGACCATGCATTTACAGTTTTTGCACCTGCAATTTGAAATAGTTTACTTCATATATAAATAAGATCATCACATTTAAATACATTTTTTTATTCCTTAACATTTTCAGTCTGATCGTGCTTATCTTATTCCTGCATTACATATATTGTTGGTATCTGTAACAAGCCTGCCTGCCTCACTTAGTGCTTAATGGTTTTAATAATGAAACACTGTACAAATTATTTTGTAAAGCACTATAAAAATACAGCTTTATTACTTAAGTTTAGAACAAATAGTTAAACATTTATTTATTTAGCTTATAAAGGAGCAACAGAATCCTGCATCATTGGTCAACATACTCAGATCAAGGTTTAGTGCTGAAAGCTTGTGAATATGATCCAATAGCAAACAAGTGTGTGCAGAAACCTTCATTGTTTTCATTTGACAAACGTGAATATGTGGATAAGTGATAAGCTCTGAGCAAGGTCGGTGTGACGGAAAGATTTAACAACAAACTGTGTTTTTGCAATGAAGACAAGTGTACAGATGGTTCTACCTTTTGTCATTGGACATTTAATATTTCTTCATGCATTCTTTTTTTTCAAACACAGATAAATAGACAGCAGGTGGATAAATGAGAGAGATTCTAATGGGTTAGAAAGTCTAAAGAATTACGAGGATTTGGTGTCAGGTCTCAAAATTACTGAACAAGAGACAAAGACCCTTGCTGACAATGAGCGTTCCCCTTAAAGTACCAGCAGTGACTCCCAGAGCTCCATATCTTGTGTGATCAAAATAAAATGGTTATATTGCGCATGTCAAAGTAAAGTGCAGTGAGACATGATGAAAATCCAGCCGATGAAACCTTAGGACAGGTTGCTCGACTGGAGAGAATACAATTTGGGTCGAGAGCAGCGAACAGTTACTCTTTCCCATGAATAACTACAGTATGTTTCCATATACGCCAATCAGCAGAGATAAAGAAAAACATTGGTGGTTTCAGTAAATGCCCCAAAATTACAATAACATTTAAGTAGTCGAAAGAATGATGACTCTTGTCCATCGGGAGCAATAAACGTAAGTCGATGTTGGATTAATTTAACAATGACCGCAATTATTTACAACTCTTGATCATTAACTATCACATTGGCTAATAACCTTTTTTGGTTGTTGATTTGTAACAGTTTTGAAGGCACTGAGAAAAAACGTCAATTTGTCAATAGTGGCATCAAATATTTTTATCAGATACTTATGTGTGTCACATTTTGTCATTTAATCTGAAAAATGCATTGAATCTGAAATAATACTTTTCCATGGCTTTGGTGGTAAATATATTCACTAGATAGGCTGCATTTTCTTGTCAACATGGCCCGTATCCAGAGTAAAATATGAGAAAAAACCAAACACATTGGGATAAAACCCACATCTACAAAGAGAGACTGACAACAGCATGCAGTCATGAAGAAATTAGATTACTGTGCGTAGAAACTAAGCAGAGGGATTTTTCTTCTTGGCCTGTCAAAAAATAAAAAAACTACATTTGTGTTCATGGATTGACAATGATGGGAGAAACAGAAATAGAGAGAGAGAGAGAGAGAAAAAAAAGAGATACCATGGGATGTTCAGACTGAGTATGATCAAGATGAGAGCAGAGCAGCTTTGATGGGGAGGAGGGGAAGATGAAGGGAGTGCTGGCAGCTCCTTCTCTCTATCTTTCTCTCTCTCAGACACTCTTGAAGGACAGACAGAACTAATCTATTCCTTCTTTCCCACTCATTTAATCACTGTCGCTGTTATTCTCTCCATTTTACTCACATTCACAATTTCTTCTCTTTGAGTCCTTTTTATTGTTTTTGTAAAATGATGACTGATGCTTCAGATTTGCCTGCTTCCAACACACATGCATATAAGCATTGTCGCACAGATGATTACGACAACATAACTGAATAATATGTCATTGATTGGTTCATATCAAGCATTTGTCATTTGTATGCCGCATTAGCTACTTATAGCAATTTTCTTTGGTTGGGGTTTTGCATACAAAGACATACTTTCAACCACATATGTGAGAGACCTTCTCTACACGGTTAACACTGACACTAAAATATCCCTTAAATATCTCTGGCTTCATTCCATTATCCAAACTGCTTATCTTGTTCAGGGGAGGCTGGAGCTGATCCCAGCTGACATTGGGCGAAGGCAGGGTTCATCCTGGACAGGTCACCAGTTTATCGAAGGGCTCATATAGAGACAGACAACCACTCACACTCACACATACGGACAATTAACCAAAGCTGCATGTCTTTGGACTGTGGGAGGAAGCCAGAGAACTTGGAGAGAACCCACAGGGCCACGGGGAGAACAAGCAAACTCGACACAGAAGTACCGCCCGGGATCGGGGATCGAACCCAGATCCCTCTTGCTGTGAGATGACAGTGCTAGCCACTACACACCACCGTGTAGCCTATCTCTGGTTCCATTAAAGGCAATATTGCAAATCAATGAGCAAAGCCTGCTTATGGCAATATTTGGATTTACTGGAAATTCTTTTTATGAAGTTCTTGGGATTTCCCATCTGACATTTTTTGGTATACCCATTGAGTTCTTTTATCAATAAAATTAAGATTACAGTATGAAATCCCCCCCCCCCCACACACACACACACACACACCCACAACTTTTACAACTTGTCCTAAGGGAGAATTAACATTTGACAAAGAGCATCTTTATTATTTCCTGAGATCCTACTTAAAGTAGCGATCACACACTCTGCTGCTTTAATCAATGATGTGTGCAGGACAGTAGCCGATCAATAAGACATTACCATGTAATCAGCTCCTTGACATTCATTACTGCTTGGCCCACTGGTCTGCATCATTTGGATGTACTGTATGTACTGTGAAATGGTGATGTACAGCTACAGGCTGGTACGAGAGTAATGACAACTCCAGGAGCTCATGAATTCATATCCTGCATGCATCAAGGTTAAATTATAGCCCGGGAGAAATGTATTCAGTCGGAGAAGTTGAGGTACGTAGATTTCAGATTGCACTCATCCTTCCTCACTTTAGTTGAAGTAGCTCTGAATGGCTGACAGCCCTTTAGGTTTGATTGCAGCCACATCAGAAAGAGGAGCAGAAGAGAAGTGCATTTATAGAGGAGCTGATGAGTGCTGCTGCATCAATAAGGCTTTGAACAGGAACCGGGACTACAGCTGGAGCATTACAGGCAGTACCTATTAGACAAAAGACATGGATCAGGGAACAGCACTCAATAAAGAATGTCCCAAAGGAGAACGATTTTGTCTTTCTTTGGCCCATTTGTCCATCACAACTGCCATCCCTTTGTCCCCTCAGAGGTGAACTCATCAGTGGTAAACTAACACTCAAATGGCAGGAGAAGGCAGAGCCAACTTGCAAAGCTCTCAACAAGAGTGGATAAAGTAGAGAGGACAGGGAGGGGGATAAAGGGTGGAGTGGCGCTTTTGTTAAAGAGACAAGGAGGATGGGGACAGAGAGAGGGATGAGTCAGATTCCCCTACAGCTGTCGGGGTGTGGACATTCCTGACTTATGCAGCCAGCTTGTAGGATCAGCCATGGCAGGGACAAAGCGGGTGTAGCATGGTATGGTTACTGTTTGATTAGCCAAATAAGTCTCATGAATCAGCCTTTGTTTTTAGCATCATTACAAGCAAACTGTGATGGAAAACTGACTATTTGACAAAACCGATTCATACAAGAAGGCTTTTTTAAAGGTTTTCCCATCAGGGACGAAGACAGTGTCTTTACAGGCTGTAACCATTAAACCGTAAGCCACCATTTATCGCTGGGCTTAGATCTCACAGCCACTGAAGTGGTTCAAAAGACTGAACAGAAGCTCTGCAACACTAAACACCAGAAGCATACCAGAAAGAAGAAACACTGATGTTGCAGATACAGTATGGAGGAGAGGGGCTCACTGTACTGACCCTGGACTGTCTAAACAAAAGATTAACATAATCTGCCTTTCAAATCAGGCAGTTTTGCAGGTGTTTATTGTGAAAGCCCAAAGCGCTTTAATATTAATTACTCATTTAGCACTCCTGCAGGACAGGATATGAATAAATGAATAATACTGTACATGTTTTGTAGTCACAATGAAAACACTTTATATAATCCACTCTGATCAGGCTCTACAATTGGCCTTGGATACAGGAATACAAAGCAAGTTAAAAATAATATCAGAGCCAAAAACTGCAGCAACTTTAAATGACTAGAAGACATGCAGTATAATCTGTGTCTGTGTGTGTAGTGCAGTGATTCCTGTATGAGTGTGTACAGTATGTGGGTGTAGGTATGTCTGTGCACCATCAATATGTGCATATGTAGATAAGTGTGGGTTTAGCTCGATGTGCTACAGAATCATGCACCCCTCGGTAGCGTCAACAATGTGGCCTAATCCTCCTGGAGGCAGAGTGTTTGGAGTGGGATAAGACCAATTCTTCTGCATGACTTGAGACCATCTGCACACAACTCAACATGCAAACAATGCTACTTTATTTTTTTACCAACTTTGAAAACGTTCTTCTGAATTAAAGCTTGCTGTTGTGGCTCATGAGGGAGTGAAAGGTAGTTGTCATCTGCCTATTGGTGACGCAGTGCATGTACTTCTTCTATATGCTCGCTGCCATTCATCAAAAGCTCAGTGTCTCGCTGGGAGCAGTAATTGGAAATTTCCGAGTTCAGGTCATTTACTACTTATTAGCAGCATTACACAGCAGTAAGGTGACAAGTGACATACAGGGCCAGTAACAGAGAGACCCATCCCCTCCACCAATGAACCATAAAGAGCTTGAGGAGAAAAGATATCTAGACACTTCCTCTAACAGGGGTGACTCCCCCCGCCAGAATCGACTTAGAGTGCAAAGTTAAAAGGTTACTCAAGGCTGCCTGGAGTAGTTAATCCTTTCAGTCTTTTCAACTCTTGCATCGTTTTTGTGTCCTGAACTATGCTGTTGTCCTGAAATGATCGAAGAATTAAAAGTTAAAAGTCACTTCAGCTCAACTGCATGCAGGGCAAAGCAGCATGGTTACACAGAGCACAACGTAACTTCTTTGCATTGCTACTAAAAGGAAAATAAAAAAGACAAAATACCAAAGTTACGAGTGTGTGTATGTGTGTGAGTCTGAGCAGCTCTCTCTAGTTAGACTTTGTCATCCAGCCACCGAGCAAACAAATCCAGTTCTTTTCTCTGACAACAAGAGAGGATCTGAATGTTTAGGAGATATCTAGGGCAAATAATAAGCTGCCATTCAGAAAAAGGCCCTCAGAAGAGCTTTTTGTGGTTTTAACTGTGATCGACATGACTGACATTTGTCGAGTCAACCTTAGACTGCAGTCTGAGAGCCTCTATGGACAACACTTGTCCAGAGAGGCTGACATTAGCTGCGTTAAGTCAACAACATAGCTGTAGCTGCTTCCCTTTAAGATAAGATAAAATTAGATAATCCTTTTTGTTTGGCAGTGGGAAAACTTTTTGTCAAGATAGAGATTAAAAAAGGCAGAGAAATCAAAAGTGAAGAGACGGCGATATGTTAAAAGAGGAAGACAAGTGTACGAATTGTACATGTTTGTACTTCGACAAAGAAGTCTGGTACTGCAGATTGAGCCATTAGCAGAAGTTTAAAGATATCCAATAGGACTAATTAATGGCAATATCGGATTGTTATGCAAGATATTTAGGCCTGGTTTAGGTCTGGTACTGCAGGAAAATCACAGGTGCTACTCATAACTCATGGCTAAACAATGGCTTTGTTCTATTCAAGTGACCCAGTAAGCCATGGCAGTGCAGAGCTGCTTGAATTTAGTCAACAGAGGGTGGTCCATTAAATGATAAAACACCAGGATGGGAGCGTGGTATTTGAAGGGCATTTGTCAGTAGGCATCACATGGTGTGTGTGTGTGTGTGTGTGTGTGTGTGTGTGTGTGTGTGTGTGGGTGGGTGTGTTCCTCAGGGAGGCCAAAGGTCAAAAAAGGTCTGGCTTGTTATTGCTGTTGCATTCATTAACATAAATTGTTTCCCTGTCCTATAAGATTATTTGTTTTTGGTTGCCACACATTCTGGAAGGAACCATTTATATTACATTCTCTAAATGCTTATCATTGCAAGTTTCCAGAGTCATTGATTTTGTGAGTGCATGCATACGTGTATGTGCCCTGAGGGTCACTGGGGTCACGGATGTTCTGTTGTACCTCCTTGGACATGCAACCACTTGTACTTACAGACTCACACTTTTTTATATACTCACACTCTCTGCTAACCCCCATTACCCCTGTGTGCTGACAGGGAGCTTTTACAGTCCTGCACAAGAAAAGGCTTTCCTGCTGCCTCCCAATCGCTGACAAAGATAGCCCTCCCCTCCTCACTTCTTTTCACCCATTAAGCAATACAAGCAGTTGCTTAGGGCCCCCATTTTTTTTAAATGAACACAAGACAACGTAATAAAGATATAACTTCTAAAAACTGACATTTAATGCTGTTTTTGCCAACAAAAGAATGAAAAATAGTACATTCAGAGATGCACAACGGAGACTTTTGGTAGGAAGTAAGTAAGTAATTTACTGTCCCCATAAAAATAATCAAACAAAATGAATGAACAAGACAAGAACGTCAACATTAACTGAGATACGTGTCTTTGCAAGCTATTCTTTGACAGCGTGTTACACTTCAAGGTCGGTTTAAGAAAGTGGTAAAATTCTTTTCATATAGCAACAGCCAGATGTTTTGTTCTTACGTGTCTGCATATTGGATGTCACTACAACTCATTATATTTAGAAGTTCCTCATAATAATTAATAAGGAATAGCACAACTGTACTTTAAACCCTGGTATATTTATTGTTATGTTTATTGTCCCTAAAATGGTTATGTTTTACCTGCTTTTCTTGGGCAATTTTATGTTACAAATACTGTATTCACTGTTGTCTACTTAAATATTGTGTTGGTGATAATTGTATCATATTAGTCTACACCCTTATTAATACATTAATGCTTAAACAAAAATGTACACCATGCAGTTGGTTCAGTAATATGGGAAGAGGCCCCAAAGGGCCCCCAAAAGTCTAGGTCCGGCCCTGCCAATCGCCCTATCTCTGTGTCATTCTGCAGCTCTCTCTGTCTTTAAAAATTAACTTTAAGTATGTTTTCTCTGTGTTGTGGTCATGCTCTGTAAAGATTCAATCTGGTGATCCAAGCAGCAAGAAAAAGCACCCCACAATCCCGTTGAAACAGAACATTGACAAACTACACAGTAATAACAGCACACTGGCGCCTCTAAAAGTTTCCAGACATCAGCAGCCAGTTGATGGGTACGCAAGTTCAGTGTGCTGAGGACGCTGTGGCATGTGCTCCTGGAAGTATTTTCAGAGATACTATGTGGTGAAAGTCAATTGTTTTTATGGTTTTATTTTTCACAGGGACTGGAGAGACAGGTTACTCCCCTAATCTCACTGACTGTCTAAATGCATGCCAGTATTGATTGTCCTTCCTCTGGCCTTTCACACAGCCTTGCTGAGGACACATTAAATGCGTTATAAGCCATTATGGGCTCCAGGCCTCAAATCTCACCTGTCTAACTTAAAATATATTGACATATTGTGCTCTGACAAACTTTTTATTTTTTTGACATAGCTTCTAGGTATGAACTGATGCCTGAGCAGTGTGTTAGTGAGTGTGAGTGTGTGCGTGAGTGTGTGTGTATGCGTGTTTGTTTGTGTGTGTGTGTGTGTGTGAGTGAGTGAGAGAGCTTGTGTGAGTATGTTTGTTTGTGTGCACAGTATACTCTCTCCGTACTGTGCTGAACACTGGGGAGCATGTGTCAGTGAATGGCTGTGTTGGGTACACGCAGAGACATTGAATCTGTGTGAGCGTGTGTGTGCATGTGTTTTGTGTGTGTTAGTGTGCATGTGCTAGTGTGTACAGGGAGCAGGCTCGTCCTTCTGCTGCCCCAGGGGCTCAGAGCCCATTTCCTGTTGTGCAGTGTGATAAGTTTCCCTGTCAGATCTTCCCAGCACCACTATATTTCTGATAAGCTCCACTGCTAGTTTTCCCGACCTCTGGCACTGAGATCAATTTGAGATTGATTCAGAATGCCCTGCTGGGCCGAGCTGGAAGATCAATTTGAGATGGATTGTTCACGCCAGGGGGCCAATGACACGCAGTGCAGTGCTCACTTGCTTTCCCTTCTTTGCTTTCTTCACCCCTCACTCTCCCTGACTGTTATTTCTTTCTCTCTCTGAATTTTTCTCTCCTATCTACTCCTCTCTCTTTCAGCTGTTTCACACTGCACTGTTGTTGCTCTGTATTATACCCTGCATGTCTTTTGCATCAATCCTTGTTCATGTCTCCTTCTCTACCTCTCCCACCTGCTTCCCCTTTCTCTTCCCAGTGTTGTGTAGCCAGCAAGGATAGAGATGACTTCATTAGCAGGGGGACCAACCGCTGTAGACTGATAAGCCTGCAGGACAGGAGAGATAACTCATCTGCGTTGGTAACACAGCTAGAAAATACATGGATACAAGCTTACACACACACACACACACACACTCACTAACACACTGCTCAGGCATCAGTTCATACCTACACGCTATGTCCAAAAAATGTATTACGTATTTAAATTCCTCAGTTATGCAATCATGGTCACTCTCTCCTTTCGATCACCAGTTGTTCACCTCTGTCTCAAATGATGTGTCAGTGGGCCTGAAACCAGCAGATGCACTTCTCTGCCCAGTGACCTTTTCCTCAGCAGTGAATCCACCTCTGACTGCACTGACCTTTACCTACAGTACACCCCCCTATCATCTCTCCCAGTGGACTGCAGACAGCAAATTGTCTGTGCATCCATCCACGCAGAGAGAAAGCCGACAAAGAACAGATGGAAAAGCTTTACATAAAAATGTAAGTGGCAATGACACTGTAAAACTGATGCTGAAGTTGAAGTTGCAGCAGCGGAAGCTTGTCTTGTTGCCAGTTGTGGTCACTCACTTTCTCACTCGGGATGGTGTGAGAGGATGCCGAGTTTGTTATGCTTCAACGAACTAGTGCAATATCATCCCAATCACAGGTGGAAGCCAACCATTGGTTTGTGAACTGCCGTTTTTAGGAGACCAAAACTGAAAACACATGATTAAAGGGTTAAAGTTGTTAAAGATTAAAACACAGAAAACGGGGGCGCTAGTGAGCAAGACGCTAATTTCAGTGCTCCTGCAGAACCGACAATATTTTACATAAAAACAGCTACTATTTCAAGAATACCAGCCTCAAAGCTCACCGAGGACATCACAAAGGGGCCAACAGCTGACTTATGCACGCTACATCATTTTTGAATGGCGGAAAAGCTTCAAAAATACAAATATAAATCCGGCGGTAGCTCATCACGGCCTACAAGAACCACGAGGCAGATCCGACCAGGTGACCCGGACCAACCCTCTCCCACCCGCAGTGAAAGCCCAGGCATGACCGAACGGATGAAAGCGGACATCTTATCTTCCCTGAAGGGAGAGATTTCCAAAATTATAAGAGAGGAACTCAAAAGTGCGCTAGCAGAAGATTTCAATTCACTCATGTCTGAATTACAAGCGGTGCGGTCCGAAATTTCTAAAAACACGACCGCTATCCAAACAGAAGTAGACCACATGAAAGCCGACATACAAGACGTGAAGGGCGGCTTATCAACATGGTCCGACGAGGTGGCCGCACAAGAAGTTACGATAACCAGCCTTCAAAGACAGGTCACAACTCTAACAGACCGATGCGAGGATATGGAGGGGAGAATGAGACGGTGTAATATCCGAATAGCCGGCATTCAAGAACAACCGGATTCCAGCTCCCCTAACACAGTTGCCAAAGTTATTAAAGAAGTCCTGCAGCTGGACCGGGACATAAAGATCGACCGATCGCACCGCACAGCCGCCACCAGGAAACCAGGAGACCGGGAGAAACCACGAGTGATAATCGCTAAAGTACACAATGACGGAGATGCCGCAGAGATCCTAAGGAGAGCCCGAGAAAGAGCGCCGCTGGTCTACAACGGGAACCGGATCTCTATCTTCCCAGACTACACACCCAGCGTTGCTAAAGCCAGAGCCGCGTTCACGGACATACGGAGGACCCTGCGAGGAAGGAAAGGAGTCCGCTACGGCCTACTGTACCCGGCAAGACTCCGGATTTCGCACAACAACGAAGACGAGGAGTTTCTGGATCCCGGCAAAGCCATGGAGTATGTCCGGAAGAAAGTCATCCCATCTACTGAGGCCGCAGACTAAATGTATCCCTATCAGTACTGTTAACTACAGTAAGGACTGACCAGTGAGTTCTGCAATTTCACATACTGGCACATCATTATTTTCTACTTTATTTTATATTCAAATATATATATTTTCAAAACATTACTTGAATCACACCTGAGAAGAGAAAAGGAAAAATGTGTCTCAGTTAATATTTTTGTATATACCCGTCTCCATTACAAGGAAACAAACCCTTATAATGTGCCCGTTATTTCTATTCATATTGTTTGTATCACTCTACTTTACTTGCTCACTGGCAGCTTCCATAAGAGGAGAATACTGGTACGCCTTTAGCTCTGTGTGCAACCAAGCACTACTGCACCACAAGGAGCTGTTTGACTTTACACATGTATGCCAAGAACTGCAGGGGCCTGAATGGCCATTACTCGACGCTGTCCTTTTCTGTGTCGACTTTTCTTTTTCTTCTTACTTTCTCTATTCCTTATCTTAGCACACCCATAGCATAGTCATTTCTATCTCGACTGTGCACCGTTGCTTGCTGCTTGCCCTTAGTGGCTAAGGGACTAGGTCCCACCGGACTGTTGCTAATGTTAGTTAACAGCAGTCCAGACTGTTGCGTTCCCCTTGTTCTGATCCCACTGTTCCCTGGGGATCCTACATTGTTTATTAGAACAACAAGCTCATCATCCATTTTTCTTAAATACCCTCTTCTACCCCATCCCTATTGGTTTCATTATCTAGTCCAACTCTCCACACTCCACATAACAAGATACATGGCCCATGTGCTGGCTGTTTGCCTCTGCTTCCCATCTCTCTACACAAACTCCCAAAA
Source organism: Cyclopterus lumpus (assembly GCF_009769545.1). Taxonomy (NCBI): domain Eukaryota; kingdom Metazoa; phylum Chordata; class Actinopteri; order Perciformes; family Cyclopteridae; genus Cyclopterus; species Cyclopterus lumpus. The sequence continues at coordinate 15,956,119 of NC_046968.1, read as the reverse complement.
TATGAAAATTGAATACTTCACACAATGGACCCGCTAAAAGTGATAAGTTACAATGTCAAAGGCCTTCATAGCCCTGTTAAGAGAAAGAAAATTCTACACCAAATGAAACAAGCCAACTGCCACATTGCATTCCTCCAGGAAACACATCTATCTGATGCTGAACATGAAAAGTTGAGACGGTCCTGGGCAGATAAAGTATATTACTCCTCACACCGATCGGGGAGAAAAAAGGGAGTATCCATACTCATACACAGACAAATTAATTTCACACAAACACTAGTACACAAAGACACAGAGGGGAGATATATCTTAGTTAACGGATTAATTGATGGCACAGAAGTATCCCTCATTAATGTATATGCACCTAACGAAGACAAGCCTGGCTTTATCAGGACATTGTTCAATAAGATCCTACAATATAGTACAGGGCTGCTACTGATGGGAGGAGACCTCAATTGTGTAATGTCACAACTAATGGACCGACAACCTGCCTCTAAAATTCCGCTCTCTAGAATGAGTAGAATGCTCAAATACCAATCCCAGGAGGCAGGCCTTGTAGATATATGGAGAAGCAAGTTCCCCAGAGGCAGGGATTTCACGTTCTACTCAAACAGACATACATCCTATTCACGGATCGATTATTTCTTTACCATGAAAGCAGAGCTACATAGGATAGTGGACATTGAGATTCTTCCTATAACTATATCCGACCACGCACCCGTGGCATTAAAATGGGACATAGGCCAAAGACCAACCTCTAAACAATGGAGACTTAATGCATCTCTCCTCAATGATAAAGCATTTACCTCCTTTATTACAGCAGAACTCAAGGAATACTTGGATATCAATACCTTGGAGGAAACAACACCTCTTATACTCTGGGATTGTGCCAAAGCATACATCAGAGGACGTATTATTTCATTCACCTCTGCTAAGAGAAGAGGAAAAGAGTCCAAACAGAAAGAATTGGAAGATAAAATAAAAGACTTAGAACATAAACATAAACAATCTGCATCAGCCAATCTACTAAATGACCTAAAGTCAACCCGAAGAGAGCTCAACAGCCTACTATCAGATAAAATTGAGGGAAGTTTAAGATTCACGAACCAAAGATACTATGAACACGGTAACAAAGCAAGCAGATTACTAGCATTTGGATTAAGAAAAAAACAATCATCTAATACAGTACAGAAAATTAAATCAAAAGAAACTTTTGTTACAAAACCAGATAAAATAGCAGAATCCTTCGCAGAGTTTTACAAATCCTTATACAAAAATACAGATACCTGCTCTGATAATGCAAAACTCACTGGGAGTTCTTAAATCCTATAAAATTAACTGAACTGACAGAATCAGCAGCCAAGGAATTAGAGAAGCCTATTGAGGAATGGGAGATCAAACAGGTGATCTCAACACTCAAAAAAGCCCAGGACCGGATGGATATATTAATGAATTTTATAAAACCTTCAAGGATATGTTATCACCACTGTTGCTGAAAGCATACCACCATGCATTAGAATCTAAAACCATGGCACCATCTTGGGCTGAGGCAACTATAGTGGTAATTCATAAAGAAGGAAAAGACCCCACAGAGTGCCAATCATATAGACCAATATCACTGCTGAATGGGGACCTGCGCATTCTAACAGCAATCCTAGCAAGAAGAGTCAATCATATAATCACTAAAATCATCCATCCTGATCAGACGGGATTTATCACTGGAAGATACTATGGTGATAACTTACGACGCTTATTAAACATAATATCCCATCAAAAAGAAGAGAAAGTAGAAGCTATGATTTTGTCTCTAGATGCCCAAAAAGCATTTGACCGGGTATCGTGGCATTATCTATTTCAAACACTAAAAAGATTCAAATTTGGCCCCAACTTCTTGAATTGGATACAAACACTATATTCGTCACCACAAGCAGCTGTTAAAGTGAATGGATATAGATCACAAAGATTCACATTGGAACGCGGCTGCAGACAAGGCTGCCCTTTATCCCCCCTGCTGTTTGCAATTAGTATCGAACCCCTAGCCCAGCTTATCAGAGATGATAATAAAATAAAAGGAACTGTAATACATAAAGAGGATCATAAAATATCCCTGTATGCTGATGATGTATTATTATATCTGACGCAACCTGCATCAACAATACCACATCTAAAGGAACTCATCTCACAGTATGGATACTACTCTGGATACAAGGTAAATGTGGAAAAAACAGAGGCTATGGATATCAATGGAAACATCTCAAGAAATGTAAAACTCCAAAGTGGATTTAAATGGCCAAATGACGGTATAAAGTACCTTGGTATATACATCCCCTCATCGCTACAGAAGTTATATGAGGCCAATTATAGTAGAATGATTCGGTGCATTGACAGTGACCTGGAACGATGGTCTACGCTCCCTTTTTCCCTGCTTGGTCGTGTTGAAAGTATTCGCATGAATGTCCTGCCCAGACTTCTCTACTTATTTCAGATGCTACCTATAGAAATTCCAAAATCTAGTTTTGATAACCTGGATAAAATCATTTCTAAATTTATCTGGCAAAAAAAGCGTCCTAGAATTAGACTTAAAACATTACAGCTCTCTAAACTAAATGGAGGCCTTAAACTCCCAAACTTAAAATATGACTTCTGGGCTGCACAAATGAAACGTCTGATAGTGTGGATTCAGAATGGCACATACACTCGCTGGCTTAATATTGAGAAAAACATATGCCCAGAGCCCTTACAAGTCTTGCCCTTTTCAGATGCGCCCGTAAAAGAAGTGGCAGAGTGGACTAAGATTACTCTTAAAATCTGGAACAAAATACAGACAGCTTTTGGGCTTCCAAAATGTATTTCATTACTAACGAGCATCGGATCTATGAAGACCTTCACACCCAACAATCTGGATACGGGCTTTAGAAAGTGGTCAGACATGAGACTGGCTCACCTGCACCAGTTATTTAATGAGGATAACCTCAAGACATTCGAGCAGCTGAAAAAAGATTTTGATCTTCCCAAAACCGATTTCTACAGGTACCTACAATTAAGAACTTTTCTAACAACACACAAAGAGTGGGGAAAGCTTGTGAAACGTACACCCCTAGAAAGGTTTTTAATCGAGATACAGATGGGGAATGAAGATAAGAAAACAATAAGTAAATTATATAGCATATTTCTATCTATGAATCTACATAATTCCCAACAGATAAAGCAGAGATGGGAAGCGGAAATGAACACGATCATTCCACAGAATAACTGGGAGGAAATGTGCACAGAGGCACACCTAGTTACAAACTCAAACACCTGGAGAGAATTGAAATGGAAAATAATCACCAGATTCTTCAGAACACCAGAAATAGTAGCTAAGATGGGCCCAACACATTCCAACTTGTGTTGGCGGAACTGTGGAAGCGCTGCCAATCATACACATATATTCTGGCTATGCCCTAAATTAAATACATACTGGAGAGAAGTCTTTGATGCCCTCAAAGAAATCTTCCAACAGGACATCCAACAAGACCCTACAGTAGCACTATTGGGAGCGATACCTGAAGGCCTGGATGGGAGGGCCAAAAAATACCTCCTAAACATATTACTCACAGCAGCATTGAAGGGTATAACCATCAGATGGTTAAAACCGGATCCCCCAACATACGACTTATGGATCCAAAAAGTATGGGACATCTATCAAATGGAGCGAATCACATATTCATTAAGGCTCCAGAAGCCTATCTTTACCAAACGATGGGGTCCTGTCGCAGCATTGTTACTACAATGATTGTTATTACTGAATGTTGCTCGGCCCTCTGTTTGAACTGCTCTTGTTAACTGTCTCTGGGCACACACACATCATACACAATCCTCTATGAAAGGCATATATAGCACATACACTCAGGAGTGGACAATCATTATTCAAATTAATTATTTTATTTCATTTGTATTTAATTTCTATTTTATGCAATCTTTTCATTATCCTCATTTCTCCTCTTCTTTTCATTCTTGGAATGATCACCTTTGATGTTTGTTGTTCTTTATGTCTTGTACACTGTACCTAAATATCATGTGAACCAAGACATACAACTGAAAAATTGACAGGAAGCGACTGTATGAAAATACATATTGTTTGTTGTTGAAAACTAAATAAAAAAAAGTGAGTTAAAAAAAACAACACAGAAAACATCCAGACCGGCAACAGCGCAGTAGCGACCTGTCGATCACAAAGTAGCCACGCCCTAAAGCAACGATCATCATCCATTTTACTCCAAATATGACCATCATTTACTAAATGAACACCATGTTGAATAGAAGAAGATACTGAAGAAGAATACATGTTTACAATGTTTACCGAGGTAATGAATCTAGTGAGAAGTAGGTTAATTGTTTTCATAGACTTCTATACAATTCAACTTCTTTTTGCAACTAGAGGACAGAGGAAAGTTTTAAGTAAATTTAAGTTTATTGCACTTTTTTGACGTCAAAGTTGCCGCATGGTCCCAACACATTGCATTGTAAGCGTTATAGCTGTTCCAAAGGACCACACTTGAAGGTGGGATGAGATGCGATGAAATATACAATTGGAAATAAGGGCACTCATTGACGAAAAGTCTCTCCTAAAAGGCTCTAGGTTGTGCAGAAAAAAAGAGACACAAGTAGTTGTAGGAAACAGTTCAAGATCTGTTTCACCTCAAAACATCTAACTTGCTGTGTTCAGTGGATGCGCTGTTCTATAATCAGTCACTGACCTGTTGGTCACATAGTGTCTGACTAGTCCAGAACTCCAGCCGTTGCTTTTCACAGCACAAACACTGACAAACAGGCCTCAAACTCTGTCCACACAACTAAATGGTGAGAAATTCAATGCAATTCAAAGCACTCCAGTTTTTTTATATAAAAAAAATGAAAAACCAAAGTCATGCTGCAGCAGGTAATTTTCTTCTACAGGACATCTGGTTATATGTCTCGTAAGGAAATTAATGTGGTAGCCTGCAGATTGGTTATCGCACCCTTCAGAGAGTCTCACAGTCATGAGCTTACACTAGACTATTGCATGATTCAGGAGCAACCTATACACAGATTATCATCATAACCCGACATCCACTCTGGGAAAAGGGTAGGGTGGGTGCAGAACAGATCGAGCACTATGTTGTATCTATTTTAGATATTACAGTTGTGTGTTTTTACAAGCAACTACATGCTATTCTTTTCCATTAACAAGACATACATGTGAGTTATTATCTTCCAGTCTGTGGCCCTGCACATTATGACCCCCCCCCCCCACAGCCCTTTAAAAAAATGTAATCTATTACTGTCATGTTTTAAAGAGATTATCAGGATGTTGTGCATACAGATTTCGCTGTGGGTGGGTGTCATAGCAGCCAGCTGCTGTGTTGTGACAATCAGAGTGATGTCACAGTCCAGTAGAAAAATGTTGGTGCATAAAAACGGGTGAACACTGCTTTCTTAACTGCAGATTGCCTCCATTTGCCCTTTGCTTTTTAACTGCTTCTGTTGGTTTAACAGATTTCAGCCAGCTGAGCCTCAGTCGAGATACAAATATAAAATATGACAAAATAAGTGTTGCATATAGCTTTACTGATCTATTCTTAATACTACCATACTGCCTCTGAAAAGTCTTAAAGGATCATTCAGGTTTATTACAACCTACGGTTTCAGTTTGGTTTGTCGGTTTGTTGGTCGGAAAAACTACAGGCCCAATTTTGAAGCATGTCTATGAACGCCTGCCTGTTTGTTCTTTTTGCCCCTTAAGAACTCTTTTTAGTTATTATAGCAATAAACATGGCACGTACAATGATACCATAACCACTAGAAATGATGGCTCAGATTATTACAATAAAGACCAAAGATGTAATTAAGCAGAATTGTATTTTTATTTGCTGTAGCCCTCTTATGTGACTCTTTTACTGTCGCCCTCTTGCCCATCTTTGTAACATCTGCCATCACATTAGCCTGTAAGTTGTGGCACGCTGTGTATCAAACAGCACAGCCATCAGCACATCATCTCTCACTGCTCCTGGCAACTGCAGACTTCGTACCCTGATGCCTCCACCTCTCCTGCCCGTGTTATTCTCTTTGAGCCTACATGACAGATGGGCCACTGCGTCGTTTACATCCTAACTTACACTACTCTAGGACCAGCCCTTCTGATAATTAAAACAGATGAGAGAATACTAAAAGAGCGAAACACATGATGAAAGCACTCGAAAATACCAGTGAGCAGATGCTCAGTATGCTCAGGCCAGTCCCCACTCCACTGGGATGCAAAATAGAGCAGATAATAAAAGTAGCACTGTAATGATTTGAACACAGGCTGAACATTCACAGCCACAAATTAATGATCAATAAAGTGAATCACAAGTAGACATTTTTGCCAAATTTGAAGAAATTCCCTCCAGGAGTACCTGAGGAATCGCCTTTAAGAGAATGAGAAGGACGTACGTATGAAAACATAACGCTTACTTCCACAGCTGTCACCAGTGCAGAGACATTCAAAACTGCTTAACTACATCAGTCTTTTGTCCTGTTAACCCATACAGCTATCCAAGTCATTAGATAACTGTAGCACATGCATACCTCTGGGGCACTTCCTCTGGCACCTGAGCCTCCTTATACAGGCTACACAGTACAGTGAGCTTTTGTGGTAGTGCACTGGAGCGCACAGAGGCCACGGCTGCAGCAGCAGCAGCATCTGGATTGTGAAACGCTTGCCACTCTCTCCACCACATCCCTTCTTTCACAGCTGGGACTCGCCAAGCTGCAGGGTAACTGTGACAGTCAGAAAGCAAAGACGATAAATGATGACAAAACTCTATGTTGTCGGGGTCGCTCTGGAGCAAAAGGCCTGGGGGAGACGCATGTGAGAGTGGCAGAGGAAGAGGAAGGAAGCTGTCAGGAGACAATAAATGACTTTGACTACATCAAAATTAAAAGCTTTTATTGAGTTTAAATGTTAACTTTGAGCTAAATAATCCAACTTTATAGCAATAATAAAAGAATGGCAACCTGCATGGTGTTTCATAGCAGATTGCATTGCTTTAGCGTCTTAGACATGAGCTGGAAAGTTTGTTCACAAAGTAATCTAGGCCACAGGCAGTAGTGTTTGTTGGCCAGCTCTGTGAGAACAGTGGGAGGAGGGAGGAGTTTGGAAGGAGGAGGGAGGAGGGAGGGCACAGTGCTGCCAGACACACAGAGCAGGATTGTTGGAGCCTGGACAGAGAGACTTTTGGTGGCTGTGTCGCCATGATTTACATTTGTGACTTTATCTGAAATGTAGTGTCTGTCTCTGGGAAACGATCATGTAGATTGGCTTGTCTCATAATTTCGCTCAAACTCCCTAGAATTCAACATCTATATAGTATTGTTCTGGGAAAGGAATTTAAACACATTTAGATACTACCTTCCAATGAAAATGAAAGAAAACACATTTTAATCACTTTTCCTGTTTGCAGTTTCACATTAGTTCACATGAATAGTTTTAGCTATGCTAGCGTCATAGCTCTAGGGATGGCAATGTCTGTGTGTCGGCCCACTTTGGCCCAGACTGAAATATCTCAACACATTTTTAACGGATTGCAACAGAATGGTGTAGAGACATTCATGATGCCCAGAGGATGAACTCAAATGTCTCTGGTGATAACGTGAGTTTTCCTCTAGTTTCTCCATAAAGTTGTAGTTTGTGTTTTTTATTGAAATGTTTCGAGAACTATTGGATGGATTGCCATATAACTTTGTACACACATTCATGTTGCCCTCAGGATGACTAATAACTTTGGTGACCCCAACACATTTCATCTAGCGCCATCATTCGGTCAAAATTGTATTAATATTAATGGCATTCCCATCAGCCTCAGCTGTACTTTCACGTGGTAACATGTTAGCCTAAGATGGTGATCATGGCCAACGTTATACCTGGTCAACATCAGCACGTAAGCATTGTCTTTGTGAGTATGTTAACATGCTTATGTGAGCGTTTAGCTCAAAGCACTGCTGTGCCAAAGTACTATGGGCTGGATATTATGTCATATTTAAAATGTTAAAATGTAAATCCTAATACAAAAGGTTTTGCAAGTTTGAAGATGAGTTTTGAAGGCTTGAATAATGTTTTGAGAGGCTGAAATTGTTTTTATTATCATTCCCAGGCAGAAACGCTGGTATTGTTTTCCGCTTTTCCGAGTGTCTCTCTCTCTCTCTCTGTGTGTGTGTGTGTGTGTGTGTTTCTTTTTATTTTTTTCACTTTGGAAATGAGAATGAACCGCATAAAGTACAGCCGCAAAGACACATGGCTAGGGACTTTTAGTCTTGTTCTTTAAGGTGTGTGCAGGTTAGACAAGTTCTCTGGTTTAGTCATTTAAATGTGTCCGAAAACCTGAAACGTCTATCGAGAGACAACTTTAAGTCTCGGTCATCGGACCTGCTAGCTCAGGTGTGTTCCATTTGTCATTGTGAGTGTGTCTGTGTGTGTTGTATGACTAACCTCATTAATGCATGGCCGCACGCTGTTGAATAACTACATGTTGGATGAGCAAATAACGTTTGGGGACTTAAGGTTTAAGGGAGTGGAGGAGGGAGCGCAGGCAGAGATTAACTGTTTTGAAGGACATGCTGGGGACATATTGTCCCCTACTGCAATATGTATAACTATATATGCTACTGTATACTATGATGGAACCAGCAAAGGGACTGGAAATGAAGCTGCTAGGAATTAAAAAATATCAGTATTTATAGTGGAGCTGGAAACATATGTCCCAGTTATGCAGACTAATAATGAGATTTGCTGATTTGGGTTGGGACAAACCAGTCAGCATCAATATTATTGCATCTGTTAATATTAATTTCCTGTTCTTTTTTTAATTTAAACATCTTTTGCATTCTGGTGTCCTCAGGTGGATGTCCTGCAAAGTATGTTAATATTATTTGTGTTTCTTATGGGAGTATCTCTCCATTCAATAAAATATTGTCAGCAAAAAAAAAATCCTTTCAAAGCAATTACTTGTTTCTTTATATCTGTGTAAGTGGAACCAAATATACTATGAAATAAAAGTGAATACAATTCTAAATTCTAAACTATTATAACCTTAAGTCCACACACTGCTGCTCTCCCACTGCCCTCCCTTCTCTTTGCCAGCTAAGCACACAGTTAATGTTAGTGTAGCACCACAACACTGTATTGAACCACCAGCAATAAACAGTAACCAGCTCCAGTCATATGTGTGGACTACATCAACAGAGAGATTAAAAAAAAATTAAAACTGGAGACAGCACCTCTGGCTAAAATCAATAGCAGCTTACATACACAGTTGGTATGAAGCTAACAACGAATAATGCAGCATTGATTGCAACGTTGAGGTGTAGCCATTGAGTTACTGATAAAAGGTTGCAGCAAATAATAGAATGCATGATTATCTCAGTGTGTGGGGGCAGGAGTGTGTGTTTGTGTGTGTGGGGGTTTTATACTCACCCATAAATGGTGTTGCTGGCCCTCTTACTCGCTGCCCTGGAGCGGCTGGACTTCAACTCTCCACTCATGCTCATGTCTGCATGGAAGAGCAACCAATTAACCTTGTACTGATACAGTAAAGAGCATCAAAATAACACAACACAGAAGGGGTGCAAAGCACAAGGAAGAATATGCAGATATTCAAACCCTCTATGTTGTCTTGTCATGTTTATCCTACACCATGATTTAGTCATTATTTGAGCAAAATTAACCTAAACTGTTGAACTTGCTGTCGTCATTTGACATGATAATGACTAAAGGGTGAGCTAAGACCATCAGTGGCTGATTTTCACATACATCTATCAACCATCACTCTGCGTTGATTGCTTCTGCCACTCTGAGCCAGCTGTTCACCTCTATGTTTGTCTCCCGTCTGCAAGCGTACATCAGAAATCTGGTGCAGCTTTAGACTTCAGTCTCAAAAGCCAAACCCCATCGCTCTGTTTTCATGCATTTCTCCTGCAAACAGCTCTGCAGACATGTTCCAATGGGACGATTAACCACGAGCCATCTTGATTACAAGATATGCCCGTGTTGGTCGGGGCTCACCAGTGATTTTCCAAAGGTGAGCATAAAAGAGAGAGAAAGAAAAGTGAAGGAGTAAAGAGAGGAGGAGAGGCCGGTGTGACATGGACAGATGGGTGGTGAATGGAGTGTGACTGGGCCAGCTGCACATACACTCACACAGTGACTGTCAAATGGCTGGAAGCTACAATTAATAAAGTATGGGTTTGAATGTGTGAAAAGAAATTTAGACCCGTGAATGTGCCTTTACTTTCCACAGCAGAGATCATTTCCTGACAATTTTAGTCAAACAGTGACCTGCTTCTCTGTAGCCAACTCTGCTGGTGAGGAAACTGGCCCCCACATGCTGACAATTAACTCTTACTGTCCTGAGCCGAGCATGCATGCACACTACTACTGTGACTGTTGTTGATATGAGGAATATAGGCATTAATTAGTTTTAAATACATCAAAACGTATTAGTTTGGCAAAATGTGGGTGTATAATTCTGGCATTTCAAAAGATATGTGAAATATATGATGACAATGCTTTTTGAATATAATGTTCAAACAAACGGGGCATTAATTGTTAATTTCACAACTATTTCAAAAAGTCGTAATGCAGCTTATAAGAATAGAAAAGGATTTACTCTAAGTGATATGATATTATGACAAATATTACTAGGAATTCCATCATGTTGCCCGCTTATACTTGCCATACTTTTTATAGTGTAACATTTGCATCTGGCATGTAACTACATCTTCCACTATGACAAAAGAGAACAAATATTTAAAGACATACTGGATATTTCCTCATCTACACAGATTGGGGTTGAAGTGATTGTAGCATGACGCAGGAAGAGGGGAGGATGCTGCTGTAGTTGTCTCTACGGGAGCACAACCTTGGAGGTAATCAGCCTGCCTATTGCTAGACAAAAACCTATGTGCTACAATTTGCTTCTTTCAGTGAAGACACTCACACAGCCTAAAACAAACATAGACATATATTTTTGTTAAATGTTTAATTACAGCTTTTACATTGTAAATTGCTATTTTGTATGGCTTTTAACTGGATTTTTCAGTTTTGAGGTTTGTCTTAATTTGCACAGATACAGGCTTATGGATGTTAAAATGATGGCACAATGATGACTATAATGCACACATAGTAATGATGTCTTTTTGTTTGTTTTTGTTGTTAGCATGATTTTTTTTAGATTATTGTGTTATTCCAGTGGTATGTTTTTTGGGGCTGAATCAAAGAAAATTATTATTATTATCACAAAATTGCCTTTATGGCATTAGTATGATTATCATGGGCAGAGTGTCATAATAACATTGTATGGGGAGCCATGCACAGATAATGAACACACTCAAGAGACTCCAGTAGAGGTAGATCTTGCAGAAATCAAACAGTAGTATAATAGACACCTGTGTGTAAAATATTAGCAAAAGGCACAAGAGGACACATCAAGGTCAAACATGATCAGCCATGATGAGTAAGAAAGCCTCAGCCTCTGCCTATGGTCCACACCAGTGGTCCACTTTTCAATGGATGTAAGGCTGAGTGCCAGACTTTTACATTACATTACATGTCATTTAGCTGACGCTTTTATCCAAAGCGACTTACAATAAGTGCATTAAACCATGAGTCCAAACTCAGAACAACAAGAATCAAGCAAGTACAATTTCTTCAATAACGTTAAACTACAGAATACTATCTGTAAGTGCCATTTAAGTGCTACTAAAGTGCCAGACTTCATACTGAGACAAAGAGAGACGGCTTAATCACACTACCTGGGAACAAAATAATACCATAACAACATGGAAAGGCTTTTCTTATTCTGAATGATTCTGCATCTCTAGAGGAGGCCTTTGAAGACCGCGGTTAGTCAGTCAGCATCCACCCTGCTGAAGTGTCCTTGAATTCTCTACCAGCTCCAGGAAAGCTCCTCTGTCCTAATGTGCTTTCACCTCCCTGCACACACTGAACCGACAACTCCCCCATCAGGGCCAACTATTAATTATCTTTTTAATCACTACATATTAGGCTTTAGGTGATTATTGTATACAACCTTAACACTCAAGAACAAAACATCAAGACAGTTAAGGACTCTGCTGAAACACATGAATAGGGGGAATTCATGCACAGCATGACTTTTATGTTCACAGACCTTTTAGTTTTAACTTCTGTACAAACACAAGTGCACACACACACACACCCACACACACACAATTCTACTACTATCACTTCACTCAGAATGTCATTCTTGCCAGTAATAAATCCGTCACCATACATTGCCTTGAAACCTGACACATCGCACAAAACACACCGAGAAACATCATTGTGAACATAGTAATGCACAAAGGAAGATGTAATAAACTACTGTATGTTCTATTAATCCGTTGGGGATAGATGGGATAATAACACAATCAGATAAAAGCAATGCTCAATGTTCTGTCTTTCTTCCAGATTTTTGGGTGCATCCTTAAATTATATTATATTATTTTATATTTTACTAATCTCTAAATCACGCAACTGATTTCAGAGCAGAACCGAAATGCTCAAGCCGACTGTTTCAAATATTTTCATTGGCTTTATGTGTTGTTCACACATCTGTCTTTTCTCAAACATACCACCCAAAAAGACAAAGATAACAAAGCCATTATGACCACTTAGGTTAGTTTTTTTCCTTATTTTTTGTATTGTACATGTCTCTCTATTACTGCCAGAACTTGTAATCTAATTGCTAAAGACGTTGTTTAAACGTCTACTTTTCATCCTAGCTCAGAACAAAGTTGTCAAGATAAAACCTTATTTGCAATAAAGCACAAAATTGAATGTTTGTTCCATTCTTCAAATATTACAAAGGTTGTTCCATTTTTATTTTGCCCTAAACTTTCAATTAATTAGATAATCTCTATATGCTCAGTTGTCACACTTTCACAATTTTCAACCTGCTATACATTTTGCATTTTATAGATCAGAAAAAATGCTCTTTTTGCTTATTTTCACCTGAATACATTCACAGCTTTTTAGTTGTCTCTTTCCTCAAAGTGTATTAATCATGAAGAGAAGGTAGTCTGTCAAATAAGGATGTAAAAGTGCAGCTGCATGCTTCTTGCTGTCATGCTGCATCCTCTCCATGTCATGCACTGCAAATGACCTCAGGTCAGACTAGGAGCCAAGTGGCATCACATTTTAGTTTTGTCTCTCAGGGCTAAATGCAGAGTAATTGTAGGCATAACTGTCAACATTTAACTTGGAACACAATGCACAGATAAATAAAGCAAAGCAGATAGAAAAGATATGAAAGGTTGATACGAATAGATGGCCAGAGGTGTTGGTGTGAGCCAGAAAAGTGTCAACAGCAGCAGAAAAGGAGGTGAATGAACAGTGAGTGTACATTATCTAAGTTTCAGACCCTGAAAAGATCCTACATTAACGCAAACCACAGATAGACAGCCTTTGAGTTTTACTTCCACTGTCGTCCTTTAGCTTGTATTGTACACTTTACTTTGGCCTTCACAGAAATGCAGCTTTGTGAGTGCTGTTTCTGAACTAGTGTGGAAGTTGTGAGTATGTTTTGCAGCTGAGATGAGTTTACAAAAGAGATGCATTATTCACATTCAACAGCTGGTAGGAAAAAGTAATGCTTTAGTCCATTACCAGAGATAATTAAGCCTTCATAAGTTTCTGCTTCACCAGCCTTCATGCCCAGAGAGCAAGTGCTGACCTTGCCAATGTGGGAGAAAGGTTTGGTTTGAATGTATATACCTACACAGTTTTAATGAAGTTGTCAGAAACACCTCTTAATGCATCACAATGTTTACTTCATAACCTGAAACATTCCACAGATCCTTTTCAAACCCGCCATCTGATTGGATCAATGTGTGGGTACGGACAAAGAAAGAAAAACAAAAGTGAAAAATTAACCTAGGATTCAGACTAGCAAACAAGCTGGTTATATGAACAGAGAGGCTTGTAGGAGGAAACACAGACAATGGGAGGGTAGGGCAAACAATGAGAGGCACAGTGGAAAATATTATCTTTCAGACACAGTGCTGCATGCAAACATCCACTAATACATTCATAAACACACACAGAGGGATAAACACTCGTATACTCACATCTTGGGCTGAACAGGGTCATATCAGGGATGCAAAACAACCAGGAAACTGAGAGACTCAAGAGCTAGACGAGGATTTCTTTGCTTCTCTCTTGCAACTCTCTGTTTACGTCCTCACTCTTGCTGTGTGTGTGTGTGTGTGTGTGTGCTCTGGCTGTCGTTTGGCTAACTGCTGTGATACTACTGAGTCAGTGACAAACCAGCTAGAGAAGCACCAATAGGATGTACCAAATGTTTTCCGATGGCAGGGGTGCATAGGTGGCACTGGGCTGTTCCATTACCGGGAGAACTGGCAGGAGGATTGGATGAGTGTGCAGCTGGTTTCCCCTCAGCAACAGGAGCTTGGCTGGAGCTCAGGGCTTACAAATTGCAGCCAGGTGAAGAGGAAGCATTCTGGAGTGTGTGCGTGCATGCCTTTGCGTGTGTGTCTTTGTGTGTGCATGTGTGTGTGCTTGCGTGTGTGTGTGTGTGTAATGTGTCAAAGAGCAGGGACCTGAAGACACAGATGTGTCTTACTGACAAAGTACAGACTGGCAGACTATTAATTCACACAATGATACATGCACATACTTTAAAACACTTTGCAGACTGTGCATGCTGTTTAATCGTTGCTCTGTTGTTGTGCGGTAGTTGGAGTGAGAATACACATGGGGGTATTTAATCTTTCTGGCTCCGGAGGAGAGGCTTTCATGAGGGTTTAATTAGCGTATTTAACAACCAACAAAGTGTAAGACTGGCTGTAAGACAAACTTTATTCTTGGTCAAATGATTATTACCTCTTTTCACCCTTGGCACAACTGCATTATTAAACTGTTAACCTTTGGATAACTGTGTCTGTCTCATGTGAAAAGCAGTGTTTCTGTTTTATTATAACATGTGAAGACTGTTATGATCTAAAGGATGGTACTATTCGATTCAGTATGCTTTTATATGTTAGTCAATGACATCCTGTATCAAAATATTTGAACCCAGATTAACATAAACCCATGGCATAATGAAACCATGGCATGTTTGCATTAAAAGATAGTGATATACTGCATGGGTATTCCCTTTAAACAAACAGGTTATAACCAAGCTGACTTGTTCTTGTTCTCAGTTCAGATGTATTTGGTGAGATTCATATTATATGTAATGAACATGAGGATAAAATAGCAGAGCTGTGACTGAATGAGGTGGCGGAGCAATAGTCCATGTATGTCTCAATTCTGTAAAACTAGTGTAAACTGTGGAAATCTCCTTTCATGTTTACAACCAATACATTGAAGACACATTAGCAGAAAGAAAAGATGAATAATATCAGTGAATATTGCAGACAAAAAGGCCAGCACGCGCTGTTAGGAGGTCGTGGTCATTTCACGTAAATTTCTGTGAGACCAGAGAGTGCCGCTTGTGATTTCCCATGGGAATGACGCCCCGGCAACACTATTAATAGTGCAAATACAAGGAGTTAATCTGGGCCATTGGCTCAATCACCATTGTGTTACCTCATTCAGCATTAGACAGTGAATGCTGAATATGCCAGTAGTGTCACACAGCCCACCATGGATGATGTACGATGATGTACGATGATGTATGATGATCCAAGTTCCAAGAGTCATTCCACCCATTGTTTGAGCTACCGCTGATGTAGTAAGAGGGCTGGATGTTGCATTGCAAACAGTACTACAAACAATCCCGTGGTTCAGAATGTATTTCCCCCATAGGGTACTCTCAGACATGCCTATAAAAATAATATCTATAAATGTTATTTGTATAGCATATATAGCATACCTTTCATAAAAGAAATGCAACACAAAGTGTTGGTTAAAGAGTCTTAACATAGAATTAACAAAACTAATTTGAGACTTATTCAGGTCTACTCACCCAGTGTCACCTTAAATTTGTGAAAACGTTGTTTTGCTTGCATTTATTCGTGGATAAAGAGTGAAGATATATATTGAATGCAGGACATTAGACTGCAGTGTTGTTACTTTTACTCGAGTAAAAGATATGCGTACCTCTTCTACTGCTGTAAAACTAACATAATGATGATTGTAATAATCCTTAGATTATTTCTTTATTCAAATATGTAGTTTTATTGAGATTGTTAGAAATTGGTTTTCTGAGCATGACAGCATCACATGAACTACAGTAAAAACTGTGACCACATTGCTGAAACTGCAGCTCAGCCCAGCACTGCTGCTCCTGGCAGCTTGTTAAGGACACAGGAAATGAAGGACATGTACAGACAGTTCTCTATATGTGTGAGAGCACACACCAAACATACAGTTAATGCACTCACACTATGCATACATCTCTAAACTCTGGGTGAAAGGTTTCTCCTCCTACTGTATTTGTTTATGGCTTTGACTTCATCCACCTTTTCCAGATCAGTGCATTTGGGTTCATGTCAGCTATCAGAGGAATTAAAAAGAGAAACAGCAGAGACATGAGGGGGTGAGAGAGGGAGAGAAAGAGCGACTGGAGGCCTGATGCAGCCCGGCTGACTGACTCACCTAAACAGAAAGGGCTGAGGGGGAGGGAGGTAGCAAAGGGAGAGAAAATGAACCCGCAGAATGGAGCAATGGTTGGAGTCTAAAAGCACAGGAAACAGAACACCTACGGACGCAATGTGTGAGGGGTAAATATTAAGGACAAATTAAACAACAAGAAACACTCTGCAGGAGAATAACAAACACATTAGAGCTTATATAAATAAATTGATACACATTAGAATAGACTGGCTTTAAATTAACATAATGCATGTGAATAGAATAGAAACCATTAAGGTTGAATAACACAAACATGTTATTTCCTATAGACGTGTTATAATACAGCCTATAGTATAAGGCTATCGGCTGTAGGCAAGCAGAAAGGTTTGTTTTAGTTGACGTCTTCAAGCTGCGCTTAGCCAACTGACAAATTGATCACAGCAAAGAATATAGGCTCTGGGCTATAGTGTTGATGAACTCTCATGAGGAAGCAGGGAGCCATGCTGAGGTATAATAAGCTAGTTATCACTAAAACCAAAATCAATAGGTGGCATACAGTAGACGGTCAACATTTTTTAAAACGTCTTCCAGCAATAAAAACATAATTTATAAAAACAGGCTGCGTTTCTGTTGTTTGTGTGACGGATCTTGAAAAGTCAGATTGACAACTAAAGTCCTTACCCCATTTTTCTCCTGCACACTAACTGATGCTGTGTTCAGAGTTATTTAAAACCAAGTCACATCTGAATTTGCATAATGATTGAAATGCAAATTGTTTGGAGAAAGAACTGAAAATAAGATTTCAAAAGTATAGAGCTTATTTAATGGTGAGCTTTTTTACACCGACAAATCACAGCTATTTCTTTCCAGAACTAATGATATATATTATCATATATATATATATAATCATATATATATATATATATATATATATATATATATCCATCCATCCATCCATTTTCAATACCGCTTATCCTCATTAGGGTCGCAGGGGCGCTGGAGCCTATCCCAGCTGACATAGGGCGAAGGCAGGGGACACCCTGGACAGGCCGCCAGTCCATCGAGGGCAATATATATATATATATATATATATATATATATATATATATATATATATATATATATATATATATATATATATATTGCCATCGAGGGCAATATATATATATATATATATATATATATATATATATATATATATATACACTGTGGTTTATTAATGTCTTTGCAATGTTAGATCAATCATCCATACCATCCATGGTAATATGAGAACTGAAGAATTTGATCCCTCGGTTGTTTATTACATAGGGTGCTGCAAGGATGACATTTTTTTGTAGATCAATCCCACAAAAAGCCAATGGGAAACTACAGTACATGTCGCATAGGCTGTCGAGGCGTATAATGACATGTTGTAGTCTCATTTAGCCACTGCTTAGCAACAGCCTTTTTGAAGGCACTTAAAACCTTCAAAACTCCTGAGAGAAGTTTTTACTGACATATTTTATATCATAGAGCAAAATGTTAAAATATCTTAAGTTTGTGTTATTAACAGACCTCAGTTCAGGTCGCTAACCAAAAACACTTAAAAAAAACAATGATCAAGACGAGGGAACCAGAAGTGAAACAATGCTAACTCATATCCAGGTTTTAGAACTAATTCCTGCACCACTCTAGGACGCCCATTGTAGGAGGGGAGGTGATGTTGTGTGATATGGGCCAACATGACTTCTGTATTGCTCTGTCTTCTTGATGTTGCCATGCTCCTGTCAGGTGACCTAATCAACCCATCCAATGGGACATGTTTTAAGCTATTGGTGTTTCGGAATAATAGGTCATCAAAACTATGGCATGGCGCCATGTTGAGTGTGAGGGTGCAGGTAAAGGTGTGCTTCTGGGACACTGGAGCACACTGTTGAGCCATCTGTATGTCGTGGTCCCGACTCAAAAAAAAACACCAGCTATTGAAAGGAAGCCCACCTGATGACCCTCTGCCTGCACTCTTACACTCACACACAACATCATAATAAACCATCTTTTCTATGGTCAACATAACTCATAACAAGTCTCTCATTTCAGCTAACTAGTGCATATAAGCTTATATAGACTGATGGCAGTTGGACAGCAGAGCAGGTCATGATATTCACACAACGTTGCAATTCAAGGCATCTGCTGTAGTTTAGCTTAACAGATATAATTTAGATATAGGGCCAGGTCAATCTGACCAACATCTGCTCTTTGCTATGGTGAGAGTATAATTTAAAGGCAGTTTAAATGTATGTTATAGGCAAGAGAATTGCATAGCCTGTCAGAGGGCCCAGTAGATCTTTGATGGCACAGACCATCAACCACGGAATATAAACGTACAAATTCTAATAGACAGTATAGCTGTATACAACACAGAGGAAATCATTAGTGGTTGGTTCTTGTTTCAGCCCAACTTGGTCAGTTCATGAGACGACCTGGAGCCATGACACACCCTCCTCTCCTGATTAGCCACTCTGGGTATTCACACCCAGACAGACAGAGCAGAGCACCAACACCCAATGAAAATCAGTGTTCACCGAGGTATTGCTGTAGCTTGACATGATAATCTTCTTTTTAAATGCACCGCCGCACTCTTTTCCTCAGCCATAGAGCACTGACGACAGCTCATACATTATCATCAAGTGCCTTTCTCTTTCCTTCCCCTTTTCTCTCCGTGTCACACCCACCGACTCCCCCTCACATCGCCCTCCCCCGCCGCTCTCTCTAGTTGGAGTGTCTCAGTGTGAAAACCTCATTATGTTGTGCTACTGGACCTGCAAACTCAATTGGACAGAGAGCTATAGTCCGGGTTTGAGCCAGTGTGTTTTTCTCTGAGTGTGGATGACGGTGCATACATGCCTGTTTGTATGTGCAGGCACCTGTATGTGTATCAGTGGTGAATAAATCAGGAAGGGCTCCATCAGTGTGACAGTGCCCAGGTGGTGAGATTTTCTCCTTTTCGAACTTTCGGTAACTGTGGCGGCAGCGTGATTTGGCTCGTCTGATGAAAAGAGGCCTGCAGCTAGCTACACATTTCACAAGGCTTTAACTGGCACCTCATTCCCTCTGCTTTGCTGCTGGACCTCAGCTAGTACATTTAAAAGACTCTCTTGTTCCGGTTGTGCATAGATACATATTCCCAGAGGAACAAACGATTTGTTTTCATTTTATTGGCTTTTAATTGAGAAACACATTGGAGTCAAATCTTTGTTCTGTTTTGACTGAAAATGGTGTGCCAGTGCACATTGCTGTAACACATGGAATTAGACGTTGTCTTCGTTGTTAGGATCTGGCTTTAATGCTGATAACTTGAATGTGAGATAACAGTGTCGACAATGTCCAGTCTAATCTCTGTTTTCAGAGAACACACACAGTGACTGTACGTCGTTTCCAAACGTGTGATGTATTGAGCAAAGAAATCCGGTTTGACGAGGAACAGAGCAGGTTCCTCAGAGGATAATCCAATTTACATTGGCCAGCATCTGAAGAAGCAATTAGAAGGTGGATTCAATTAGGCTCAGAGATAGGGAGATTGTTGAACTCAGTTAACTTTGCATTAGTGACTCTGTCCTTGCGCAGTGAGACAAACACTATAGAGAGTGTGGTTATACTGAGTAGCATTCCCCAACAGCCCCATTCATCATCCTCCACAGCATGTTCTGTCTGCATAGCCTTGTTCATTCAGACTGCCCAGCTGTGACGAAACAAAAAAATAAATCCCTTTTAATGCACTATAAATGTATCTGAACAAATACCATAACAAAATACCACAGAGGACACACAACAATAAGTCTGATTAAAAAACTATTTGCCACAAATTTCCACTGTTGAATTTGCTGTCATAACAACTAATTGTCGTTTTTTTAACACTTCAGAAATCAATATTTGTGTGCGACAGCAGGAGTTGTCAACTGTTGGACGTTGAAGAAGCTGCATGCTTTAAGCGCACACTACTTTTTGTTTGTATATTTCATGTGACAGAGGAGCATTTCACAGCTAGACTTTCATTGGATTTATCAGGTGGACAGAAACAGTCTCCAAACGAATGATCACACACAAGTGTGTGTGTGTGTGTGTGTGTGTGGAAAAGGGTTGTATAAGTGTTGTATTAGTTGTATTAGAAAAGCAGTTGCCTAATGATGAAGAGGCTTCTCTTTAAAAAAAAGAATATTGTCACTTACAGCTGTGAGCGTTCTGCTTTTTGTCAGGTCTAGCAACCTTCATGACAGCATTGTCGTCGCTAACTGCTTCCTGGTTATTATCATTTGACTGTTTATCCACTGACTAAGAGCTGTCTCTATAGAGTAACTGTAGTAGATTATCCTCACCCAATGCAACAGTCCTCTTGATCCTTTGCACCACGTCTCATCTGCTCGCTCCCTCTGCATTCAGCCAGCGACACAATTTCTCCACTCGGTCAGACTGAATCACCCTTTGAAGTTAATGAGTCAAAACTATCAGTCGTTTCGCTTTTAATTAGAAAACTGACAGATTGATTACATTTTTAATTGAAGCTGTCACTTTCAATTAGGATGACATCCTTGAGAAGCCCTCTCCTCTCGAAACTCTTTATTTATTAATTCATCAGCAGCTTCCTCAAGATGTTACACTCATTTGCCTCCTGATCTTTTTTTCTCTTCCTCTGTCGCTGTTTTTATTTTAGTTTTTTTATTTAAACCTTTATTTAACCAGGTGAGTCCCATTGAGATTAAAAATCAGGCAGTAGCATAAGAAACAGATAGTTACAAACAAAAAAACACAGAACAAGACAAGTTCAAAGAAACTAAAAGTTAAGAGACAGTGACATAACAGAGTTAATTTAAGAAACATTGACATGTTTGGGAACCTGCCTCCATTTCTTTTATTTTATATTTAAAGCCAGTAAGTGATAAGGTGATGTTAAGGACCCTTCTTGTCCGCAGATGACCATCAAGGCTCTGATGTCAAGCACTTCCTCTGTCTTTTATGCATTCATTTTGTGTTTCTTGTATCTTTGGTCGGCTTCCCTCCAGTCGCTATCTCCCCACTCATGGACCTTGCTTTCCTCTTATAGTTCAAGCAGTGTCACTCTTTGATAAATGATTCCATATATGAGGAAATATGTATTAAACTTGCATGGCATCATTAATGTAGTTGATTTTGTTATTAATTGTATTACCAATTATGTATGGTGATCTCTTGCAGTGACTCACATAATAGAAAACATAGAAAAGAAGATATATTCCAAATATAATTAATAATTAAGGCGAGTTTCACAGAACTAGGAAATGGACGAGTGATTTCGGATACTGTCTTAACTATTTCCTCTACTATTTTCTGTATAGAACAGATGACATGCCAAGCCAAACTGTAATGGGAAAAAATGCAGGATGGCTGTCTTTCAAGGCACACTGTCAGTGTGTTTTATAAGGCTTTAATGTAACATGTCTGTAGGGATTTTTATTTTAATGTCCTATTCATTATATTATATTTTCAGAAAGGTCTTAAGCACTGAAGTCTCAACTGTGAATCTTTCACAGCAGCTATAGACATTATAATTTTAATAACAGATAAGGAGCATTCAAATATCAGAAAGATGCTAATATACGACAGTCTGCTTAATGTGTTTTATTAGAGAATGAACTCAACACCATAGGTGTCCATACATCACTGCTGCATATACTCTTTTTATGCAGGAGCATTGCTGTATAGACAGTCTGTCAAGACCGAACAAAGACTAGAACCCATACGCACGACTCAAGGCAAAGTAACAACAACACATTTAATTAATTAACTGGAACAAACAAACAGAAAATCTACATGAACAAAGTAACAAAATATCATAACCTGGTGACTCGTGAATTTCATGGGAATGGCTGGTTCTTTTGCACAAAAGACAAGACGAACTGGCACAGGACAAAGGGAGACACAGACAATATATACACAGGGTAAGGGCACAGGTGGAAACAGTCGGGAGCGAGGCAGACAATCAGACCAGAGGAGAAACACACAGGGGAAGGAACAAGTTGACCTTCAAAATAAAACAGGAAATCACGAGACAACATGGACACAAGACACAAAACTTTTCCTGGACATGACACAGTCAAGATGCACAGAATTTAAAAACAGAAGTTGCATTCATTCAGCACTGTTTTTCTTTTGTATTTATTCTTTTGTTGGCAGTTGAAAAAAAACCTTGTTCAATAAAAGGACATCATATCTGACAGGAAAACTATGATGAGCAAGTTGGCTTTTGAAATGATGACTTTTTCTGGTAGCCAGTGGAAGCAGCAACATATATATATTTGGTAGAACTTGTAGTCTCACAATATATAAATAACAAATCATTTATAAAATAGGCTTTACATTTTTTGCAAAGTCATAAGAAGACTTTTAACTAATTATTCAACCAAAAACATTGTTACGGCATCAGTACTCTATCAGTGTTAAGTTAAACTAGCTGAAAATGTTTTACACTCAGAAGAGTGAAACACTGAAACTGATTAACTGCATATTTGTGTATATTGTATCTACGACAAAGTAGATACGGAGCACCGTACAATTTACGGCCTACTCACATAGCCCGTTTTGAAACTTGGAGCGTTTCACCCCCAATTTCAGTTTCCTGAGGGGTCGCCATGGTTCATAAGGTAGCAGCAGATCACAAATGTATTTGGGCCCTAAAGCATTCAGTGCTTTATAAACCAGCAGCAGGATTTTAAAGTCAATTCTTTGTCGGACAGGAAGCCAGTGCAAAGACCTCAGAACTGGAGTGATGTGATCCACTTTCCTGGTATAGTGAGGACTCAAGCTGCAGCGGTTTGTTTACAATCAGAACGCAACAGACCCTTCATTCCAAAACAATAAGCTAACAAACATGATCTAATCAAGTTTACCCGAAGCTCCGTCTGAAGAACAATTGTCATACGAGTGTGTGGTGGTATGCACCCATAGAGCTTATCTCTGATGGCGAACTCTTGAGGAGACACATCTTCTAATAAGATGCATCAGGACATTCCTTAGTCGTAGTCCAAATGCCTGCTGGAGCTGGATATTTTGTTCATTTAACCTCTTAGCGTTCCTGTAAAATTCACGAGAAACGCCTATCCAGACGTACCCAAAGTAAATTGAAAGCTGTAGGAGAACCATTTGGAGAAAATGCATGGTTTTGGTCTCCTTTGAAAGGTAACACTTTGAAGATTTTTCCCCAAACAATCAGAATCAGTGCTGCTGACATTGAGTAATATAAGTTGGCACACACATAAGTAGAAGATTTTCTATTTCTGCCTGAATATTTTTGTGAAATAGATGCCTGCAGATGATTATAGCTGGGACTTATGGTCTTCATCGGTGAGTCTGCTTGTTTTTAAAAAAGTTTTTTTGTTTGTTGTTGTCTGACAAAAACGTTGCCTGTAGCTACTCTGGTGGTCAGATCTTTAAATGGAGTGGATAGTTAGAATCACAAGAATCATAGGTTTCCAGAAATATACGACACCTAACTATAAATAGATGGACGATGAACAGTACGATCTCCAGCACACAGTTGGCTGGCCCGCCCACGGGCCACCGGAACCACATAAACGCAATGAAAACAATCAGGAATTGGTGCTCAATAATAAAATAAAAAAAGAAGGAAAAGGTGTTTTGAAGAGAATCTTTCCGATAACATGTCTGACCAATGAGAGAACACATGTGTTGCCACCAAGGGGCAAATAAATAAATTCCCTGAATCAGAACAAAGCAAACGAACTACACACCTGAAAACGCCTTTTGTTGTATATAAAATACAGTAATTATCTATCGTTATGTTATAGCCTAGGCTCTACTATTCCACATTTCTGTGCCATAATCATATATGGCCTTTTCTTCTTTTCTTGTTCTTTTTCTCAACCCTGTCTTTGCACAGTCTCTAATTGTCTTCCTCCTCTCTGAATCTCCACTCCTCCTCCCAACCTGGAGGAGTGGATGGCTGCGGCTATTTACGGTCCATTTCCTGGTGAGGAGGCTCTTGAGTGCAGCCCGAGCCATTCTTTCCCCGTACAATGCTGTGTTCTCATTAACTCTTATCAAAGTTCATCTTGCATCCAAATGCTGCACTGAAAAGACAAAATGAAAAAGACAAAACGAGAGAGAGAGAGAGAGTGCGAGAGAGAGAGAGAGCCTTGTGTAGATAAAGGACAGAGAAATAATGGTTAAATGGTGATTGGGGACGGGCAGAATAATCACTGCAGACCTCTGACGTTAGACTGAATATTGGTTTGATGTCAAATTAAACTGTGTTCATATGTGAAACTCTGATATTTTTCTATAGACCTGTCACGACCGAGCTATGGACCTGAACCCAAATACACGACTCGAGAGGCAAAGTTTCCAAATCACAGTTTATTAAACTGGAAAAACAAACAGAAAACAAACATGAACAAAGTAGCAATATAACAAGACCTGGCAAATGGCAAATGGCATGGATTACGCTGGTTCTCTGGCACAAAGGACAAGACGAACTGGCCCAGGACAAAGGGAGACGCAGACATTATATACACAGGGTAAGGGCACAGGTGAAAACAATCAGGTTGACTTTCAAAATAAAACAGGAAATCACGAGACAACATGGACACAAGACACACTGATTAAATTAACAGCGTTTCTTGGACATGACAAGACCAATATGTTTCTTTGTCCTTTTGGATTATGTTAGAGCTAGAAAAGAAGTTAGAGAAGCATAACTGGCTTGGACAAATAATGAAATAGAATTTACAATCATAATTCAATCTCACACACAATATAGGCCCGTTGATTAATACCCTCATGTTATTTGCGTTTAGTCTAGCATAAAATAGAAATGCCAATACTCACAAACCACTACAAGAACCTCGGCTGAGATGAAAACACTGTCCCAGCGTCAGTAAACAGAGGACACGAGCAGGTGGAGACATAAAGTGAGTACTTAGTGCAATCTATACTTGATTTGTACAGATGATTAGCAATCACCCTGTAATTCTGTCCGTAAGTATCATCTACCTCTCCTCATAAAAATACACAGTTATTCATCCTCCTGTATCATCAGACCCTACAGTGCAGCTGGATTTCCTCATTGAGATGTAAAGAGTGATAATTGGAGACTGATTGCAGTCTTCAATGACTATCACAAGATGCTTAAACACACACAAGCTGTATTTATGATAAGAAATCCTGCTGTCTGATGAAAAATTCATCTCAACTTGTAAAATAATCTGATGGATAGATATTTTGTCTGTTGCTAACATTTGCATGCATATTATGAGCGGTGCTAGCCAACGTACTGCTAACAGCCAACACAACTTGTGCCCAATTGCTCCAGTCCGTGTTAATGAGTGTGTTGTTTCAGTTCAGCAGTATTTTTCCCCTGACATCAGCATACTGAAAATGTCGAAGGCAATAGTGTTCTCCAGGGCTGAATAGCTGTTTGACAGATTATTCTAACTGAGGCGCACTTTATTTGTAATGATACAACAGCTGATTCAATTCCTGTTGCCAGCTAACACGTCTACTGTCTTATGACTTATACATGGACACAGTATTTGGTTTTATATAAATGGTCAAACATACTTCCTGTCAAAAAATCCCACACAAAGACCAAAACCAACAATGCATTATCCTATCTCTCCATTCTCTCAATAGACTCAAGCTCATTGTTCCTACTAAAGATGTTGATCTTTCCAAATTATTCGCAAATACATAGTTGTTGTTTTTTCAAACACTAAATAATTTCCTACTACAGCTGGGCATTGTAGTTTTTAGAAAATGTTAATTAAACGTGAGTTAATAGTGCATTTGTTGGGAACTATTTTCAGCTTTGGATTAATACACATATTCATTGTCCTACTGAGTCTTTATGGTGTTTAGAATTTACTTACTTACACTGCAGTGCCCATATTCATTGTAATCTCTGTCAGAACAACAGTGTGTCTAACTGATTTGTTTTAATAGTTTTGCTAAATGGCACGGAGGAATAAGCTGTATCAGGCTATGACTACATTGGAAATACAATTTTCATGTTGGTCTTTTAGAGGGGTTTGCTTCCCAAAGAGAAAGGGATAGAAAGGAATAAGTTCTATTGTTATTTAATTTTAGCTGTCATGGTTAGGTAAAGGACTGGTTAAACAGAGGTTACACAGGTCAGAATGTAGACAAAATAAACGTTCACAGCTTTACAGATGTGTGCATTTATAGCATGCAAGGCAGCAGGTCAAAGACACGCAAACAGCTGCATTTCCTCTCCACCTGAAGTGCCTGTTAGAGGGTCAAACCCCTCACACCTGTCCGATGTCCGACAATTTCAACTTTACAAAACAACAATTTGATATTAAGTGATGAGACGTTGTATGCGTGCTAGCAAGTGACAGCATTGCCTCAAAAAGCTAATAATGCTAAAATTAAATGACTGGTTGTTTGATATGACTGTGATCTATCCATAGTATCAATAATAGAAGGAGACGATTGATGCACAAACAGGACATTTGCTCTTTGAGCACTGTGTATGCCCTAAAAAGGCTGGTAGAACAACAAACATTTAAACAATTGAAGATAGATACATTATGTCAATAGTTATTACAAAATGTGTTTGACTCTCAAGAGGATGGAGAAATGCGTTCGAATAAGCAGTGGAAAGGTGACTGCAAAATAAACGAGGCATTCAAAAGAAGTGTTTTTGTCTCAGGAGTTGTGTCGGTGCTGCGGTGGGTGATTATTTGTATCGTGACTCAGATAAACACAGGGGACAGTATCTGATATTGTTAACACCAGCAAAGGATTTAACCATGACATGTGTTGGAGAGTGCTTCCACTTTGCCCAGGAACTCTGTCCCCCAACTCTAATATTTAGGCATTTTCAAATCAATAACTTGTGTCCCTGAGTCTGTGTACATAGCGTGCCGAATAAACCTCTTGAGTTATTCAGTGTAAACTGCCTGTGCCCCCAAAATAATCACTTCTGTAAGGAAAAGGATAGTTTAGGGGATTAGATGTTCCTTCTAAAAAGGAAAATACAGCGACTGGCAATTGCTTAATGTGTGTGTTTAGAGACAGCCTTAGGTCTTCGGGATGGCACTGTTCTGCTGCTCCCACTTTAATTGGCTGCTGGCCCCTCAGCCTCGCCTGAATGGAAAGTCATTTAGGGACCTTTCACTCTCATAGAGGATTGTCGGTTGCTGCTGCAGGAGAAATTGCATTCCTGTTTCCATACAATGGCTGGTCTGAGTTGGACGGGGCAAGAGTATCACTGTCATTATCATGACAATGGAAGCTAATTCCACTGCCACCGGCGCCATTCTGAAACCCTCTTCAGCATCCGCTTATCAGGGGGCACCATGAGACCAGCAGGAAGCTACGCTAGCGTTGCGTCTGTGGTAAAGATTTACACATCGAGTACACACTCACAGGCAGATACACACAAACACAATCAGGACTCATACTTTGTTTAGAGAGGCAGCCACAGGCATAAACCAACACATCAGCAACAAAAGTTTATTACACAGCACAGCTCACTTAGCGACACACTGTGTACACAGAAAATAATATAAATTGTTGTTGGTATTTTCTTAACATGGACATGATACAAATCTGATCCGGTGACAGTGTAAAATGCCTTTTAGTGTTAATGAAATAAATGTAACCTCTTAATCCCAGTAATCAGTAGCGTAGTCATTACAAATGTATGTTGTGCAGCCAAATATTCTTTGAACCAACGGAAATGTGTTTTAAATTCTAGAAAAGACCTTAAAGTTTCCAAACATATCATTGATACAACCCTCGTATTAGTTTGTTCAATATGAAGCTGGATCCTTTACGCACCGGAAATATTTTGGATATATTTGTCAATATATACTGTATACACTGATGGGAGGAGCCACCTGCTATCAGGACTAACTAACATTCACACACATTCACACATCGTAGGCATCGTAACCTTTAAAAAATAAAGTATTTTTTAGGCCTCTGCTCAAAATAACATACCCAAACTAAAAAGGGTGTATCTCTGCAACCACAAGGACTATTTGAATAATGTTGGTGTTATAATAAAGGCGACCCATGTGAGCTTTTGTTCAGATGTGTAAATATCAGTATATATGTTTAAGAGTAAATAAAGATGAAACAGCAAAAATGAAAGTTTCAGGTTCGCCTGGAAAGAAATGCACTTTCAGGATGATTATCTCTTTGGAATGATACAGCTGAAAGGTCTAAACCTCGCGCAAATGATAGCAGAATATGTGAACAGCCTCTCTTTGACTTTGATTAAGTGAAGCAGAACAAAGTTAGAGAGGGTTTAGTACAGAGAGTTCAGGCGAGGTCTCCAAAATGAGCATGTGTGCACATTTTGGCACCATCTGTGCCATTTATACTTTCTCATGTACCAAACCATATATTTTACTTGTATGTTACTTATGGTGTTCAATACATACAAATACAGCATTTTGGGGCATTTTTTGTAGAAAGAAATCAAAGAATTCCAAAACAATATAAAGACAACCAAACAAATGAACTGAATGTTGAAACCAAATGGTTCATATCTCGGTGATCTTTGGTGCAGAGGGATTTTGGTAGATATGTGTGCAATCTGTGTGCAATTGTCTTGCTTTTTGCTATCTGTCTTTTTCTGATAGCACCGAGCTACGGGTTGCTTGTTCATGAAAAATTATGATATTTTAATAATTCTTTTAGTTGGTGTTTGAGTTGTGTTGAAATGGCTGACTAATTCTTGTAGCCCAGGTTCTGTTGTTTAATTTGATTGTTTTACACAGTTTAACCATAATGTGTCAATATCCCCCTATATGGGGGGCTCAGTGTTTGAGTCTTGAAGGACACATCGATATGGACAAGCGGAGGCAGGGATCGAACCACCGATCCTCTGATTTAAAGGACAACGACCCTGCTCAACACTGAGCCACAGTCGCCCATAGACATTTGTCATGCCTCCGGTGTGTAAAGGCCTTGAGACTAAGCTAAGCTAACTCGTTGATGGATGCTGCCCCATATATACTATTAAGATATGAGTGTTTTTGTGTGTGTTGAGGTGTTTGAGGAAGGTTTGACTTCATGCATTGTGTAGAGGCATTGTATACTTAGTAAAGGGAATATCTCAAATGTGTTGAGTAAAGTAGAAAATTCCAATTAGTATATGGGTTTGCTCCTCTTGCTCCCAGTTATTTAACCCTGCGACCTCAGCCCTGTTTGCATCATTTCACAGCGTTGTGTCGTTGGTCTGACCCAATTATCTGCAGCCTGTAGCCCTCTCTATCCTCTGAGTGTATCATCATCTGCCATCCAGCAGGATCTTCCTGGGTTCCCAGGAAAGTAGTATGGGGTCAGACCTTGGAGGCGCCATTAAACACTCACTGACCTGATCCGAATTTAAACCACTCACACACTTGTACCTAAACACAGAACATTCCTTGGTGTATAATGGTAACACATGTTTTTTGTTAGGTGGAAGTATCAGGTTTAAAACCTGGCTTGAACTTTGTGTGGATTTGCTTCACACATTCACTAAAGTTACCACCCTTTAAAAAGTGAAAATAAAAAAACAATTACTAACATAAACTAAACAACTGTGTGATGTATATACTTTATATGTCCACTAATAAATAGGATTTGAGAGGATTGTCTAAATAAAATATTGTAGACTAAGCTTATCAAGAAAAATGTTGTGGATCGGAAATTGTGTTTCTAATGCTTGTAAATATTGTAAATTCAAAGATCCTTTAAAATATTTTAATATGTGAATGCTTTTCACTGCACTTCTTCCATTTATGTGCATATTGAGGTTGAGGTTTAAGAATTAGTAGTGGGAGGAAGTCTCACTCAGCTCAAATGTATGCATCTCATATATTGGACTAAAGTCAGACGAGCAATGGTTAATCAAGAGATGGGACCCTCAATGTGATAGATGTAGGCAGGAACCAGTTACATATCATCTGGCTTTGTCCTTGCCTTTTTTACTCGTATAACTAGACAGCAGATTCTCCTAAATTGGAAATCCAATCATTTGCTTTCAAACTCAACATTGTTCTTCAGTCATTACATCGCCTCTCCTCTCTTTTCTGGAGTAAAGTAACGTGTGACCTCTACATGCAGACAGATTCAGTTTTGTTCCTGTCTGCTGAGTCACAGTGTTGGTGCTTTGGGCAAATCAGCAACAGAAACACATTAAGCACCTTGAGGTTTGTTGTTCGACGTGATACAACAGAGGTCAAGTGAATATAACGCCTCCCTTCAGGTTCAGATTTAACCCGAGACTGAAGGCATCCTCAACATACCTGATACATAGCGCTCATTTCATTGTTTGGTGTGGATAGTCATAACCTTGATAGAGGCCCTAATGTTACAGAAACCTTCGCTGTCCAAGGTGCTGAATCGATCTTTCAGCAAATAACATTTCCCCTGCAAGGTTTTTCAAGATGATAGTACCAGGATTTTAATCCCAGTAGGCCAACACTACATTTTCTTTAATCCTTTTTTGGAAGCTTGGTCAGTTAGTTTTTTCTCTTCCCGGGATTGTTTTACTCGTGAACACAATAACCCTTGCTTCACAGGATTTTCTGTAATTCATTTAAAGACCTTTTGAGTTCTTTCCCAACTCAAACATTTAAATCAAACTTTGTTTTAAACCTCTCATTATCATCTTGTTGGGGATCAGAAAGAAAATATCTGGCCACTTTAAAAGTGAAGCACTCTTACTGTATTGTGCTCGCTGGATGGCTATGTTCTTCGTCTCTGGTGCCCATCTGCTCTATCAACGATACTGGTATGACAGCTGGCTCAGGTCACTTAACAACTCACAGCTTCAAGAAGAAAATCACATACTCCCCCAACCAACCAACTCCTGTCACTTGTCATATACTCATGCATTCTCTATCTTTAAAATGCAATTCAAATCATTTCTGATTTAAAAAAAATTCAAATTCATATTTTTATGAGTGAGATCATTATGAGAGGAACTGAAGATCATTCTACTTGAGTAGAAGTAAGTTTCTGAATTTAGCCAAGGCTAAATGTTAACATCAGGGTAATATCATTGCTGTTGTAGTTAAGTACGTAAGCATGCTATATGCATATATATATATATATATATGTATATATGTCCATGTCCGTGTCCATGAGGTTTGTGAGGTGTGGGGAGGAGCTATATTTGAACTTTAAACAGTGACATAAGATGAGTCAGATGATGTCACTGTTTAGATTTTAAATGTAGCTGCTCCCCAAGAAAAAGTCTGATAAAAACTGCAACAAAATCTAAATTTAGAGAATGTTTTGTTTACGTATCCAGAACTTACAGGAAAT
Organism: Cyclopterus lumpus; assembly: GCF_009769545.1. Taxonomy (NCBI): domain Eukaryota; kingdom Metazoa; phylum Chordata; class Actinopteri; order Perciformes; family Cyclopteridae; genus Cyclopterus; species Cyclopterus lumpus. The sequence continues at coordinate 15,924,189 of NC_046968.1, read as the reverse complement.
TTGAGCTTTAATTATCTCGTTCTTTGCTTTAGTGTATTTTAGTGTATGCTATTTGCCCTGTCTCCACTTTTCTCTAAAATGACGTGGATTCAACGTGGCCCACGGTCATAACTGTGAGAGTTATTCTCTTTTCTTTCTCCTCATTTCACTGAGCAGCATTAAAAGAACTGCCAGACCAGATTGATTTCGAGGTCAAATGCAGCCAGTGGCTGGAAACAATACAACAGCCTTTTTTATTTCAACTGAAGTCACTCACTCAGAGGACATATGCAAAGAATGACATAATTCATTTTCTAACATTAACATTCAACCATTCAATGATACACAATTTGACACTCAAACATGTACAATATATACAGTACATCTACACTACATTGATCTGTGTACAATGATTGAAAAAAACATGGCCATTGTCCCAACTGACATTTAACACGTTCTGCACCGTTAGTTTCACCCCTTTCGAGAAATCCAAGTCAACTGCCGTCCTCCCATTGGGCAATGCGCTTTGCAGCTGTGAGATGCACACAAACACAGACAGTGTTTGACACAGACAGACAGACACACATAGATGTGAGCAATGCAATTTATACATAAATGAGACTGGGAGGAAACTATTAATCTAAAACAAAGACTGAGACTCTTTAAATGCATATGCAAATGTACACATACACACATAGACAGACACACACACACACACACACACACACACACACACACACACACACACACACACACACACACACACACAGACAGTGCTCTGGAGAAACACAGCTTAGTGTCTGCTTCAGGCTGTGTGATATCCACTTATCATTTTATCACCAATTAACTCAACACTGCACTGAAGGCTGGAAATCACTCTGATGGGGTGGAGGGCTTATAATCAGCTGGATTTATGCATTTCACTCATTGCTTCAAAGAAAAAGTGCTTTTATTTCTAGAGGAAGGGCAGGACAATTATTGATCAAAGAATATTCAGTTATGTTTAGCTTTGTTAATGACCACTAAAGTTTGCAGTTTAATTAGCACTGATATATAATTTGACCAATTAAGCCCCTCTTGATCATGATCTGCTAGTCTGGTTCTACGCTAACACAAACTACACAGAGAGAGACATTAGGAGGTCGTCAAAAAGCAGGTTGTAAAAAGGTTGTATTGTCAAAGTTGACCACATTCAGAGCAGATCACTCATTCAGCTCTGGGTGATCAATACCAGATTACACAGCAACCACTTACAAAGACGCACTCAAGTGGGCAAAAGTAAACATCTGCCACCCTCTCATTCCTTACGATCAATGTAAGTGGTATGTGTGTGTCTAAACACTGCAGGCCTTTGAGGGCCTGATGTATATTGATTGCTCACAGGCTCTGGATGGCGAGCACTGAGTGCCATTGATTTAGACTGAGTGCCTTGTTTAAATGTGTCGGCAGGATCACACATTTCAATGTTGTGTTCATATCATTAATGGACACACTGGATTAACATGTTAGATGTCACCCTGCTGTGATTATTAGCCACAAATAATGATCTGAAGACAGAAGAGAACAGCAGGTGCGTCTTTCCAAACGAATACAAAAAGTTGTAAAACTCCTTTAAGTGATATTTTTTACAATAAACACTGAATCAAATCAATGTCTCCAAATGATTCTTCACACAGATCTTCAACAGATCACTGGAGCTGTGTGAAGTCCCCTTATGCTTTAAACGCTCCACAAGAATCCCTCCATCACAGGTGTATATGACTACAGGCCCGTCGCCAGTCATGAAGTCCTTTTAGATACTGGTATTGACCCACCTAAAGGACATCGCAAGACCCCTGCTGGACCCCCAGCAGTTTGCCTAGCGGACAATGATGCAGTCAATGCAATACATCCTGCAACACCACGACTTCAGACTGACACTCAACACCCTCATGCCAATCATCCTACTCACCAAACTCACCCAGCTCACTGTCCCTGCTTCCGTCTGTCAGTGGATCACAAACTTCCTGACAGAGCAAGGAATGAGTCTGCATACAGATGGCAGGTTGAAAGGTTCTGTGTAGTCAGAACAAACTGGAGCTGAACGCTCTTAAAACGGCGGGGCCGACAGTGGACTTCAATGTCTGCTTTGGAAGCATTTAAGTTTCTGGGATACATCATCCCCAAAGACCTGAAGATGACTTCCAACATTGAAACCATAAGGAACAAGGCAAAGCAGAGGATATACTTCCTGCTGCAGCTCATGAAGTTCAACTTACAATTCTACACCGCAATAATAATTGTGTGCTTTGGATCGGCCACCAAACATGAGCGGAATATAACGGACAGTCAGGAATGGCCATGAAAGCGGATTCTGAATATGTAATGTGAAAGCCTGAACCGACCACCAAGTCTGCAGCTTACACTTTTAGCTCTTGTTTTTAGTTTTCTCGTCTTCACTTTCATTTTTTGGGTGTCATTCCATTCCATTATCCAAACCGCTTATCCTATTTAGGGTTGCTGGGCGCTGGAGCCAATCCCAGCTGACATTGGGCGAAGGCCGGGTTCACAACCGGTAGCCCTCACGTCACACATAATGAAAACCATGGAGAGACTGCTACTGCACATACTCAGACTTCAGGTACGACACGTACTGGACCCACTACAGTTCGCATACCAGGAGAAGGTAGGAGTGGACGATGCAATCACATACCTGCTGCATAGGACGTATACTCACTTGGACAAGGGGAAAAGTGCTGTGAGAATCATGTTCTTCGATTTCTCCAGGGCTTTTAACACCATCCAACCCCTCAGACTGGGAGACAAGCTCCTGCAGATGGGCGTGGACGATCACCTCGTATCATGGATTACCAACTATCTGACAGGGCGGCCACAGTTTGTCAGACTGAAGGACTGCCTGTCCGACACTGTGGTCTGTTGAGAGTCTGGTGGAGGACTTTGTTCAATGGTGCAAACACAACCACTTACAACTCAACACTGCTAAGACCAAGGAAATGGTGGTGGATTTCCGCAGGTCTAAACCCACTATGCTACCAGTCTCCATTGAGGGGGGTCAATGTGGAGGTGGTAGGCACATACAAGTACCTTGGGGTAATTCTGGACAATAAACTGGACTGGTCTGCCAACACGGACGCAATCTACAAGAAAGGGCAGAGCCGGCTGTACTTTCTGAGGAGGCTGCGGTCATTCAACGTCTGCAGCAAACTCCTCGGGATGTTTTACCAGTCTGTCATCGCCAGCGTCCTCTTCTACGCGGTGGTGTGCTGAGGAGGAAGCACTAAGAAGAAGGATGCAGGGCGACTGGATAGGCTGGTGAAGAATGTTGGCTCTGTGGTTGGTGCTGAACTGGAGTGCATCACTTCAGTCGCCGACAAAAGGACCCTCACCAAACTGCTCACCATCATGGACAATGAAAGCCATCCACGGTACCATCACTCGACATAAGAGTCTGATCAGCTGGAGACTGCGCTCGCTGCCATGCAGAACTGATAGACTGTGTAAATAATTCATCCCCAAAGCCATACAACTGTACAATAAATACAATCTGTCAATCAAAGGTACCTCACTAGAAAACCTCAGTTGACAGACAGTTCACTAGGAACAATGTTTACTGGCTATGTTAGCCTTTTGCACAGCCCCCAACTTACTTACTTACTTACTCACTGTTTACACTGACACTTTTTTTCACTGACTACTGGCTATGTTGGCCCTCTGCACAACGTGGGGGGGGGGGGGGGCACGTTGTGTCTAAAGTGTGACAACAATGTCAAGTCTTAACAATTCTAAATTGCTATTACTGCCCAAGTGACACAATGACTCAGTGGTTTGCAATACTGCGTCCCAGCAGGCAGGTCCACCATATGGATGGTAATGTGTACAAAAAAGAACTCTACCTTCATCCCTCAACACTTTCTTTCACCCTTACCCAGATGGAGCCTTACCATGAAGGCAAATGTATCGGTTCTGCGTTTTACATCGCTGGTCGTTCCAGTTAAAGGCGCTTGATGCCTGCAGCTCCACACAGTTTCCAAAGCTAGACAGAGAGAGATGAGAAAGTGACTCGTCTTTTTTAGCTGTTGATTAGAAATTGTCATTGTAAAGGGGAAAAATGTTATACTTTTTCACACTTTTTCAGTTTTGTTTGTTTGGATTTCTGATGAAGCAGATGATGTTGTAGTTTTTACTACAGTAACTCACAAAGCAAACACACAGATTTACAAATGTGGCCAAATAGTCAACCTGAGTGGATCTTTTAATATTAAATGCTATTCAAGCTAGATTTGATTTCAGAGACGAAAACAAATGAAAGACCAAACTACAGAAATATCTTGCAGTACTAAATTATACATATTGTGGATCCTTGGCAGACACATCAGCAGATTGAAATAAGCGTGAATCCCAGGCCAAAAAAGTAATTTTCTAGCGTTAATTTTATCTGCTTTTTGTTTATCTCCATTGCACTTGGCCGTCTGTGTATGATGTACTCCGCCGGAGCTTTTGTCTGTTAGTAAATGTGTCTCTTACCCTTGGTTGTCAGGTTGCCCAAAGGCAAAGCTGCTGAATCTAGGGCTCTCTCCTGTGTCCCAGCGAAATGAGTCTCTCAGAGGCTTATATGTCAAACCTGTGGAGCAAAACCATTGCTGTTTTATCATGGCAGCATCTCCACAACCTCCACCTGGCAGAACATCGGTTCAAAATGGCAGCAGTCTACCACCTAATGCTGTTTGGTGTTCGAAAACAATATCATATCCTAAATATCTTCTGAAGAAGGACTACCAATCCAGAAGTTTCGTGTCTCAAAGTCTGTGTTGGTGACCTCGTTGCTCGTCTCCAGCTGGCTGAGGTAAAACGCCAGGATGTCCTGAACCTTCTGATTGTGGATCGGTACTAGAATACCTCGTCGTTCCTGGTGGTGTAAACAAAAGACAAAGCCACCCTGAAAGTTGAATGACATATGTAGATTTCCATGACATAGTATGACTGTAGAGCTTGTCTCACTCTCTCAGTGGGCAACACACACCTGTCTCTCACCTGACAGTGACTCCTTGCTCCATAGTAGGTGTCAGTATCTGAAGACACCGTGAAGCAATCACCATCTATCATCACATCACAGCTGTGGAACGGAAACTGCACTTTCTCTGTTGGGACAAAAGTGAACAATAATGATTCATACCATCCATAATGGCTCAAGCTCAATGAACAGACTTAAATATGTTCTTATCTTTTTAGCCATTACAGTTTTGCAGATTTGTGTTCAAGAAACCAAATAAAGTTACGGAAAATAATTGTGTTGCCTTTTTAGCTAGAATATATGAATATCCTCAGTATGTGTGTTTCTGTGCATGTTTTGATTATGAAACCAATCTGTGTCTCAGTGTGCAAATTGTTGAGGTATATAAAAGCACAAAGAAGTATACTGCGCTTACCTGCACACTCAGCACCACCATAGCCAACATCACACAAACAAGAGCATTCTTCTTCTTTGAACCGACCGTGTAAACACTGCACACTGCACAGGACTGAAAAACAGACACTTGGTACAGTGAAACATGCCTCTCTACTTTGAACAATAAAGAAAACAGACCAATTTGACGAGGCCTGATGTCAATATGTTTTCTATATCCATACTGCTACGCTTGATGTGGATGACTAGTACCCTGGCAGAAGCGTCCGGTGAAGCCTGGGTCACACATGCACTTGCAGGATGAGATGTTAAGATGGCCGTGTTGACCGCAGCTCATTCTACACGGATTCCGTGGAATTTCTGATAACAGATGTGCATGCACACCAACACAAGCACACATAAGTGCACACACAAACAATGCAAAATGAACACCTGGAAATCATTTTTGCCAAAATCAGCAGAACTCTGATTCTAGTTAAAGTGATATAACCAGGATGGAATACACAAGATACTTTGTGAATGGCGAACCTGAATTGAAAATAACTGGCATGATAACAGATTTCATAAGCTACTACATTTGTGCATCTGCCATCTTGGTTTAATTACATTTAATATGGATTGCTAACAATCGCTAAACATATTATTGATAGGTGTGCATAAATGACCCTGAGGAGCACAATGGACAAACTACTGTACATTAGTGGTACTGGTAGTACTGTATCGATCCTTTAAAAATACAGCGAGCATGACGTGCATGTCTGTGTCATGTTTAATCCTAATGTGTCTTCATGAAAACCATTCATGTTTATAACAAATACATAACTTTATATATATATATATATGTGTGTGTGTGTGTGTGTGTGTGTGTGTGTGTGTACATATAAATTGTTTTACCACATAATCCACCTCCATGGTCCCAGAGTCTAAAGCAGCCAGACATAACAGAGGTGCAGAGAGAGCAGTACAGCCCCGTCTTATAGGGCGTCACCAGCTGACCATTCACCTCCCAGTTACCCCTGAAGCAACACAAATACATACTGCAGAACACATATACTAAGAGACACACAATCACACAAGATCTAGAGTAGCGTAAAGGGGTGGGGGGGGGGGGGGTGGGGGGGGGGGGGGGGGGGGGGTGTTGGAACCATATTAATGTTCAAAATGTCCACATGGGACAGGAACATTATTTTATAATGATCATATTCTTTTACATTATCTGAAGTATTTATGTTTTCAACAGAATACAGATTTGTGAGCTGGATTGCCAATAAAACAGTATTTATTTAGTCTATAACTGAGTATTAATTTTAAAAGTATGAATTAATGTTTGAAATTAAACTTTGCTGTTCTCAGATGAATTCTTCAATTATATTTTTGGGGGGAAAACTGTAATTGTTACCCAGGGTAATATGCACAGACAAACATCTCCGATATATCTCCTTCCCTCAGACACAGCTGGCTGGCACAGCCCACGTTACTTGAAGTGGCCCACACCAACTACACAACAACAGAAGATGTAGACACTACATCAGCACTTATATTTTGTACTGTAAAAGTAGGAATCCACACAAACATAGGTAGAGTTTTTATCTGCTTGTTTATACCTGTGTATAGTGTTGACAGGTGGCATTCGCCCTACATTGCCTACTCATGTAGAGAAAATCTTTCCCCTCCTCAAACCAAGAGTGAATGGCGTCAGAAAATGAGGTGACATCATCAGCAGAGAGACGTGTGTTCCACCCAACATGGCTGAACGATGAGGCGTGTGGAGGAGGGGGGTCTGTGTGACACGATGCTGCCCTCTTCTTTGCAAGTAAGGCCAACTTCTCATTCCACTCCTGTAATGAAAAATAATAAAACACATCTTTCACTTTTAACATTTACAGTAAAACTTGTTTTATGTGTTGGGTTCCAACAAACCTTCAGATTATATATATATCACGTAAACGTCTGTCAGATTTGACAATCAATAATTGTCACAGGTCATCTGCCTACTGCCTCATGTACAGAAACCCTCGCAACATTTCTAGGACTTTAATAAAGGCATTCGGAAGCTGTTTAATTCCACATAAATAATGAATAATACATTATCTATTCAAATGGAGAATTAATTAGCAATTACATCAATTATTAACAGCAGGAAATGCTCATAATCAACTCATCTAAATATGAAAATGTGTTACTGGGGTCTGTTGGATTTGGAGCTGCACCTTAAATCTGAAATGAAGGTCATATTGTACTTTGTAGATACTGATTAAAATTGGAAGAAAGAAAAAACTATTTGGCATGAAGGTCATTCCCAATAGTGCATGAGTGATTTTCTTATCCCGTCTAATCCCTTTCAGGGGTCGGAGCCAGCCTTAGAGTACAGTTGGCAACCGGCAGGGAGACACCGTGAGCAAGCTGCCAGTCCAGGGCCAACAAACTGATCGGCAGTGACACTCATTGTGTGCTACATATAAACACTTCACTAAGTCACACATTCTCCAAGATTTGTAGTGGCTGATTCAAATAAACAACTGGTTTCCACACAAATGTACCACAATCACTCACTATGCCACAGAAGTGAGAGAACAAACGTCACATTCAGATACTCTCACTATAAGAAAGGCAACCCCATGTGGAAAGTTACAGATTCAATATGGAAAATTATAACAAATTAACAAAGTGACACATTTGAGTGAAGTTGAATGAACTGATATTTATTGTTTATCATTTCTTCATTACTGCATCTATTCCTCTTAAGAAGACTGGTACGTTCTAAACTCTTGGGTAGTATTTTCTAATAATAAAACATCCTATATTAATGGTTTAAATTGTAAATAATGGCTTTATCAGGGTAAATGAATCAGAAATGTGTTCAGTACCTAGTATTGTAAGGGATTACAATTGGAAATACAGTAATTACCATACCTAATCCCAGCTGTTACTTTGACATTTTCTTTAGTCAATCTTAATGGCACTTTGATGGAGGGTTGTTATCACTTATATAATACAGACACAACATGTGAATAAGTTCTGCATGTGATTTGGTATATGCAGTGGTAAACCTACTTGAAGCTGTATTCCTGAGCTATGGGCCGGCTACTCGTTGGTGAGAGATGTAGGACTTTTTGTAACATGTGTATGATCACCAGTAAATATCAGAGTACTGTGAAAAAAAAATCCCTGTTTAACTGATGCTGCTCATTTTTCCATCACACTTTCCTCCTCAATCCCGCCAGCTCTCATCTTGTTAGTAATAGTTCACCACCATCAAAACCATACAGGTACCTTGGTAGAAAGTGGTACATTCTGTCCAACAACTTTTGGTTGGGGCTAGACAGCGTCTGGAGGATATAATTCAGAAGTATGAGTGTGGCTTAGAAAGGCGGAGCCCCCTTGAGTTCATTGTTCACTCTGCTCTCTGATGTCTGCCAGGCAAAGTCCTCGGCTCACACTTTGATGCCACCAGAGGTCACCGGGCAATATTTCACGTAAGACATTTCATTTCAAGGCATGTCATGTTATATCCACTGTGGGATTTGAACGTCTCACTCGAAAATATGTGAGTTTCTCTTTTGCCTACTTTGTGGTGCCATGAACAACTGCACTATACCAAATTAGCTAAATCAATAAACTTGATATTTCTCTGCAAAGATCTGCAGATCTGTTTTTGCCACCCCAAGAGCATTAAAATGGAAGTGTTGGAGTTTGAGAAGATCTGAGCACGGTTAATACAATACAATCTCACAAACAGGTCATGATTTGCATCTCAATGCTGAACTTTCATTTATGTCTGAGAGTGAATGTATGACCTCATAATACTTCCTCAAGAGCTCGAAGAAAACCTACAGAAAGGGAGGAGCATCACTCATTTCTTGAATATTGGTATTTTATCTCACCCTGAAAGCAAAGCCAAAAGGTCTATATTATAATCACATCAACACAATCTCACCACAATGCTTACTGGTTAACTCCTCTGTGAAAAAAAGCTAATTCTGATATTCACAAACACAGCCCAAGCCTTGAGCCTTTTAACGTTTATCAGTAAAGGTACTTTAATATGGCTCTTCAGCTCCGTAAAGCGTCCTCTGAGGGTTTTCACTGGGAAATTACCTGTAATACCACAGTTGTGATTGCAGAATGAATATCCACATCCTCTTTTTCTCATTACTGCCTTATCAGTTGAGAACAGTTCTCCGAGGCTGAAGAGCAGTCGAAGAAAGGGAGCTCAGTCTGTAGGGTGGCTTTGAGGATATAATCTATGACAAAGTGACAGTTTGCCCTGGCACAAATCTCATATTAGGCCCAGAAGATATCTGATGCATTGTGACTTTCATAATCCATCTTTACCTTGCAGTGATTATCACATGCAGACGAGACAGTTGTGTAGATAAGGACTGTATGGCGAAGCAATAGATGGAGTAAGATCAGGAGAAGATTTACTGTAGCTTGGGTGTTTTACAGAAAGTGGGATTAAAAAACAAAGTAAAATATTAATATTAGGAATTGCTGCACATTCAGCCACACCTCACCATGATCCTCAAACTGTTTTTATAACTCTAAAACAGTATTTTAACTATGTGTGTTGATAATTAGGAGACTAACACATGTATAATGTTGCCGATGTATATTCTTATTCTGGTAGAAAAAAATAGATGAATTGGTATCATAACACTCAAAGACTATACGCACAACTAATTGATTTTGGGTTTATTCTGAATGTCCACACTATCATTCAGCCTGCAGCAGAGCACAGCAAATGATGCACTAACACTATTTCACACTGTAGATATCACACACACACACACACACACACACACACACACACACACACACACACACACACACACACACACAGGCACACACAGGCACGCACACACACAAGAAACAGACAATATGCCACAAACCATTTTTTGCATGTTAGCTGCCAAGGGTTCGACCCGGCTGCGCAGTCTATTGTGCTGGGCAACAATCTGCGAGTGCTCCTTCATCCCGAGCCCTGGAAGTAAACAGAAACGCTGATTTCGTTATTACGACCCTCCTGCCGTCACCATGGCAACGGAATGGGTCAGTTGAGTTGAACCCACAAAAATTAAAACAAAACTCCAAACAATATTTTTATAAATTGTGCCACCTACTGAGTAAACAAGCCTCCCTTAAAAGAGATGTCAAATGCCATAAAATCCCTCAAATCTAGGATGCTTAGACCTACAGAATAAATACAGTATAAACCCTGCAGCATAAAAAGATAAAGAATGTCAATATAACACAAATGTAATTATATATGTGTCTATAGGAGAAGTCATAACTGTTGAAAATACTGTAGATTAATAGACACTTAAATGTCCCTTATCTGCTTATAACTACATTATAATGTAGTTATGTTGTATGTTAAACCGTGTAATATATGTTTATATACTACTAAAGTACTACGAAAGCGGATAAAGTAAAGTATTACTTCAAAACGTTGCTATATTGGAAGCATGCAGAACAAATCCCATATCACATATGAGCACATTTCACTAAAAAGTTAAAGAGTAGAGATCTGCTCCCCAGTGATAGGTTAATAATTTCGCTTTGCGTTTGGCAACATGCCATCAAAACGGTAATTGTTAAGCTGATGCCAGACTGCTGTAACACAACAGACAGGGACAGAGAAGTTGAGCCGCTGGTGCTTTGCCAGATGGATCTGGACAGCTACGAATGCCCACTTGAGTCCACAGCTTAAAGGATTGCCACTTGATTGCAGACACAAGACAACAACTTCCACTTATAACACTTATAAAATCGTATTATCTTACACTAACTTGCTATAATTAAATGACATCACGGAAACATGTCTAACTTCTATTTAGCAGTCAACATGTGTGCTTGTTCTTCATTCTGCACGAGGTCTCTCTAGACCAGAGGAGGCTCCTGTCCCTCGTGGCCACCTGACTCGCGCATCGCAGTGTGTTTACCGGTGATGGTGGACCTCTGGAGCTCCGGTGTGTCTGTGACAGCCCGGTTGGCGTCGATAAACGGCGGCAGCAGAGACAAAACAACAAACAGATCCCAACACCGGGACGCGGTTCCGGACCCCATTGTGAACTCCTGAAGTGTCTCCGACAGCAGCGGCCGCTTTGCTCTCAGCGGCTGTGCCTCTCTGCCCGTCTCCTCCCTCCTCTTTTCACTACAATAACTTTCACCCCGGGCTGCGCGACCCGAGCACACAGGCTATTCAATCCACTCACTGTAGTTAACTCCTCAATATTGTGTTACGTAATTAGGATTTTGACCGAATATTCTTTCTTCTTTTAATAAAGCTGGGCATCCAAAATGTTGCAAAACTAAAAGAATATGTGTTAAATTTTAGACTGTTCCATTTTAGTAATGGATTATTATCACTGATATATTAACAAGCCAGCTTTTTAATGTTGTGTTTAGTACAGTTTAGTACTTTAGTCCAAAACCAAACATTTGTAAACTGATAATGTGATTTGTGCATACAGTAATGATGTGTAAAGTTTGATATCTGCAAAGTATAGTAAAAAGTACAAGCTGTAAATTAGAATAATAATGTAATACAAACTGAACATACTCAATTAAAAAACAAGTATCTCAAAGACATAGTTAGTAATACATTTAAAAGTAATAACTACTTTCCATCACTGACAGAAGGTTTGTTATAGTGCCAATCAGCTGTCAGTCACTGATGACAACACATATCATCTAATCATCTCATCATTTCATATCATCAGAGAGCTAAGCGTGATTGTCACATCACTGTTATATGAGTGGACGTTTGTTTTGAGACACTGATGTCCATCATTCTGATAAATCAGGTGAAGCTGTATTCCTGAGCTATGGGCAGGCTGAGGTGCAGGAGGTGTTCTTTTTTAAACTGAAACAAAACAGCAGAACTTGATGTGGTACCAAATGATCAGATAGGTGTGAGTCTGGAAAGGTACCGTATGAAGCTGTCTGTTTGAACATGGTGACAATGTTTTTCTATGGCATGAATCATGCTTCACACACTGTGGGATGATTCAGTGTCTGGAGATGACTGCAGAGAGACACAATAGACTAATGTATCTCCCCTGTGGGCTCAATGTGTTTGCAGCCCAGTTATTATTATCTCTTTAATTTTGCTGCATCAGAAAATGGACTGTGAACAAACAACAGCTTTGCACACAATCTGTTAGGCTCAGTCAGACATGATCACCCACTAAGAGGACTTCTCAGGTGAATGCAACTGCCGTGATGACAGAAGTCATCTCCACACTAAATATTTTCTCTGCATCAGCATAGTTTTATTTTATTCTGAGACACAATCAACATCTTTAACATTTAAGTTTAAATTAGCACATTTTCCACAAAGGCCATTTCGTCTGTAGAATGGACATCATTTTACTTCCTCCACAGCCGACAGTATTAAAGAAGATGTTGAAAATAAGTCAGTAACCTGACTTTCAACTCAGCTGGGGAGCTGGGTCTAAATTATTTAGATATAGTGGGGGTAAATGGGAAGAAAAATGAATGATTATTTTTAAGTCACCATTGTTTTCAGTGTTAATATATAACTGGGAAATACATATTTACTACCCGTCATCTTCATCCATCTTTTTATATTCAGTCCACTGTCATATCGCAGTCCAGAGCCCATTGTCATGATACAGCCATGTCAGGTCTGGCCCTTTGTTTGTAACCTGAGAAAAATGTGATGTATTTCGTTCAGTCCAATATATTAAAAGTATACAACAGTGCACATCTTGTCTGTAGCTTCTCTACATTACTGTGAGTGAACATTGTGTCCATCACAGGTCACAAATAGCACTCTGTATTTAAGTTGAACTGGCAGATTCTCGAGAGATGAGTTAGACGATGTATAGTAATGGAAAAAGGTATATTTGAACAATCTTTACAATTATTATATATTTTTCATTGATCATAACTGACAATGTTGGCTCAGTTTAATCTTGTGTTTAAGGATTGCTGTAAACAAGCCTTTAACAACATCAGAAACCATTAAAAACTATAGTGATAGCAGGTTAATCATAATGATTTTCATCTCACTAGTGATCCAGAACAGTGGAGCTCCGTTTTCTTTCACTTGTGTATAATTGAGATACAAACTAAGCTGCTCAAACAGAGAGGAAGTGCACACTAAGTTAGGTAAAGGGATAATAATGTGGTCACATTTTTCTTAAAGTCTCTTTTCCCTGATTGGCTCCTGAAGAGTAAACCCAACATTCCTCAGCGTTTCTCTGCAGCAGCTTTTCCAACTGCCAACTGTGGTCACTCTCTCACCTGGAGACTCTGCACATACTCAGTTCAAACTGCCTGCGACTTCTAACACATTTGAGGACTGATCGTCGACTGCGTGTTGGTTTGGACCAGTGGAAACATGATTGCTGAGATTTTCATCACCTTGTTTTGTTTCTGTTCGCTCCATCCTACTTTTGGACAGGTGAGTGAACTCAATCACAGGCTAATGTAGTTGGAATAAGTTGAATGTCCTGACACATGCTGACAAAGACAGTTCTATTCTATCTATTGAACTGATTACAATATGCCTCGTAATAAGTATCATGCATATATAGCTTGAAAGGCAAAAACTGCCTAAATCTGTCTAACCTTTCTCAGAACAGCTTTTACTGTGAGTGTCCTTGCTTGGCATCACAGAAAAGATTTTTGACAAAGTACATTTTGAGCTCCTTTCACTTTGCATGCAAGCTTCAGGAACAAGACCCCAGAGGCAGTAAGTGGATGCACTCAATACAGCTATGCTAATGTATTCCTGCTAAATGTTTCCAAAAAGACGCATATTTAAGTGACTGACTCCCTTCTGACCTTTGCATGTTTGCCTTTGTTTGCGCACGTGTGTTACTGGGGGATGGCCATTATGCTTTAATGTGTTGATGTATGTGTGAAGTTGGTGTTTTTTTGTGTTTCAAAGTGGTAATAATCTGAAGATTGAATAGTACTGCACTGTCATCTTCAGCTCCTGAACTGCATGCCACCTACACACCCAGTTAACATGAAGCCATGTGAAATGTTGCTTCACATAGGAAGAAAGAGGCCTTTGACAACTACACTATACACACCAGCCACCCCTCCCAGCTGACTGAAGGCTCTCCAAACGCTAGTTCTTTTCAAATCAGAAAGGTGTTTTCAGCAAATATTGACTCTTTTTACATAACCCTGGCTGGACGAAAACACTAATTGGTTGTCTGAATACATGCCTGAGAGGACAGAAGGCGTAGAATGACGCTGTTGAAAAGGACGTGGATAGAAAAACAAGTCAGAGCCACTACCTCGTCCCTGCAGCCAATAGAAAGAGAAGGTGTAACAGGTAATGTTTATGCTCAGGGCGTTTATATCCGACAGACTGACCCCGAACCCTGAAATCCACCACATCATAAGGAGCGAGTAAACTTTTGCTGATTTCATCCCATCTCCTAAAATGACACATGGCAGTTACATAACTTTATGTGATGAAGCTTTTAAACATCCAGACGGGGTCATGCATGAAAACCACATCACTAGAATAGAGAACTTTCAGAGAGTGTTGCTGTGTTTATGACTGAGTTACAGTATCTGGCTTTGAGAGGACGAGGTCCCTGCTTGCAAATACTTACATTGGCCAAACATACAGTGATCCTACTGCATTTACTGGCTCATATAACAGCCCAGCATCTGTACTCAGGTCTTCAAGGGCACTCCTTTAGCCGCCTCGGTTGTTTACATGCAGTGGAGCTGATCGTTTATTAAAGTTTTGTTTGGAGCCATGATTTTATTTCATACTTTACTTTAAATTAAAACATCTACTTGCACATTTGAGTAATAAAGCAATATATTTACTTTGGTTGGGTAACCTCAGGTATCAATGTATTTTATTATGCAGACAGTATGTTTACTAAGAAACAAAACTTGCAGGTGTAATTTATGAGGTAATCTGGTGGCTACATTTTTAATCATAGACAGAATTGTGAAAAGGAAGAAATGGAGAACGTGTGGTAACTATAGAACGTTATTTATAGGTAAGTACGTTATATTAGCTCAGAGTCAGACACTATAAACATTTTTTTTTAAATTGTAAAAAATCTTTAACATTGTTTTGAGTCTTGCGAATGTATGGAAAGTTAGTTATCTGGCTAATACATCAATGACATCATTGGCTTGTGGTCCTGCGGTCTCTTTTTCCATGTCGACAAATATTTATTTTTAAATTTTTATCTTTTCTGTATTCATAAATTCCGCAAAACAGCCTTGAAGAAAACTCAATAGAGATAAAAAAAAAGATTGATTATGTAGCTTCCAAGATCCAAATAGTAAAACTATGTATAGTGCAATGTGCTGCTGTGGTTTAGAAGAATGTAGTGTGTACAAATCATAATCTTATCATATCAAAATCATTGAAGAAGAGTGCTTACCATTATACGGCTACACTTACTTCACACTTGAAAAAGTTTGTTGTGAAATATTTATCAACATCTAATGACATTAGTCATCCTCTCTGTTTTTGTTCCAGGACTGTCCGAGTAGACAGGAAATACAGGGCTCTCTGAAGCAGGTCCAGAAACTTCTCTCAACCCAGGAAGCCTCTTATTTGCAGAGTCTTCGCAACCTGAAGAAGAAAATAAACCTGTTGCAGAGCAGCACTGGGAAGCAGACCACAAGAACCATCAACAGTAAGCAAAACCCTCAGAAAGACAGATTTATACAAATGTTAAATGTGGAAATATCTGCCTTTCTGCTTCTCTATCACCTTCAGGTACCTGCCCAAGACTGGACGGGCCCATCAATGGGAGGAAACTCGGCAGGTCACACGCCGTGGGCCATGAGGTTCACGTTTTGTGTGACCCTGGTTATGAACTTGTGGGATCAGAGAGCAGGGTTTGTCAGGAGAGCTTGACCTGGAGCGGCCAGCAGCCTACCTGCCGAGGTGACATACCAGGGCTGATGATCTTGAGCTATCCGGCCTCACTGTGATGGTCACGTTCTCCACTGCCTCCTCCTCTCTCCTCTTCTTCACCTTGACCATCACTCATCTGGTTATCTAACCCACTGATCACTGCAACTCTTTCATCGTCCTTTTGTAACCTTCTCTTCTCCTGCTCTCTATTGCCATTCCTCTTGTTGTGTTCAATGCTTGTCACCAACATTTTTTTATGTAGAGATACATTTCATGTGTGACTCATGATCATATTTCCTCTTTATGTACTCTGCATGTTGTCCAGAGAGCTTATTGAATGCCGTGACATGTGATATTCCAACCTGTATATCCTCTGACAGCTCACTGACTTTAAGATAACAGCTGTTTGATCAAGACGGGGTTTCCTCCACTAACATTTAGTCATCTCCTCCATTGTTTTCTTATTCACTCTTTAACATGCATTATGCAATCATGACACGTCCTCTTATCTTCAGGCATCAAAGATATTCGGTTGCACATGTCCTTGTATCTCTAGAAGGTTCAAATGTAGCAATGAAGTCTCCTTGTACAACCTTCCTGTCTGTCTTTTCCCTCAGACATCAATGAGTGTGCGTCTTCTCCGTGCCTGAATGGTGGGACATGTGTGGATGAAGTGAACCAGTTCTCTTGTGTCTGTGCCAAAGGCTGGGCCGGACTGACCTGTCAGAGCCCCGTGCCAACATGTAAGTATGGAGTTGTATACCAGTTCAGATACCTGGGGTTTGGGCCTTGGGTTGCACCAACTGTTTTGATACCTTAATATTAGCAGATGCATATTATAAATACATTTACAAGACAGCCCTTTACTGCAGAGCATATTTTTATTGGCTAGTATCCAAATCCACCTTGTCTGCGAAAGGGATCACATTGACAGTAGTTTGGCTAGCTATCCAAAGACAGTGCTACATACCACAAAGTGGGTTTTATTAAATTGGCCAGACCACTGTCACTCCTGGTTGAGTGACAGCGGTCTGCTCTCTGATGTGGATTGACAATTGTTTATTTCTGGAGCCCATTTTGTTGCTTTTACTCTATATAATAGATATTTACATGCTGGCATATAGTTTGTTACGTCTGTTGCTCATTAGATAATGGCTCTATTTATTCTTTTGGGCAACCTACAATTCAACAAGGCACACTTATGACTAGACTCACTCACTCACTTGATATCTTATGAGATCTACTATTTGAGGAGTTTTAGAGCCTTGTCTCGTGGGTTCATGGTGATGAATCAGGTATAAACTATATACTGGCTGTTATACTGTATTTTTTAGGCCAATATCAATATCAAGGATTTAGAATTTCAGACAATGTCAGATAAGAAAATATTGGCTTTTTTTACATAACCTGTTCAAAAACCCCAATTGAATTACATGAATCATAAACATACAGATGTTTATTCTAGTCATGATATGATGTTGAATTTGCACATGGAGCTTATCTGCACATGGGATTAAAACTCTCATACTTAATAGGACTGAAAAGCAATTTTGAAATAACTGAAAATAGTACAGCAAGGAATGAAAACACTTACTATTCCTCTTTCTTGTCTTTCTCATTCAGTCTTTGTCACCATGACAAACACCTCTGCCGCCACCTCCCCAGCCACTGCCGCTGCTGCCACCCTGCCGGCTGCCACCATGGGGCCTTTTGTTCGTCCATCACGTTGCACTATAATGCAGGGGACCACCCACTGCACCTGTGAGCCAGGATACACCATCTCTGGCAGAGACAGCAACACCTGCACTGGTAGGACTAATACCTCCCCTGTGACCATTTATTGCCCCTAGTGGAACGCTAACTGTGTGTGTGTTCTCTACATTTAGATATAGATGAATGTGAGCTGTTCCATAATGGTCAGGCTGGGAAACTGTGTTTACATGCTTGTGTTAACACACCTGGAGGCTACCGCTGTTCTTGTCCTATCGGATACAATGTGACTCGCGATGGACGCAGCTGTAAAGGTAGGTGTTTTTCTGTATTTTGATTTGCTATCACTTTTCATTTTCTTAATGTTAAAGTTTTCCAAAAGATAGTTTCTGCTATGCCCCTCACTGGCCGGGGGCCGGTTGAGAGTATAGTGAGTAAGGAGACAGCAGGCAGGTAATGAGACATACATCGGACAATGAAGTTGGTTGTGAGATAATGATGTCCTCAATACCTTTTCTGTTTCTATACATGTCTTGCTGTATTTATGTTTCCTCACAGACATTGATGAGTGTGCCACCAGACAAAACAACTGCACAAAGGACCAAATGTGCATTAACACATATGGTGGTTTCCAGTGTGTCCGTGTGGACTGCCCCAAAATCCCTAATGCTACGTATGTCAAGACGTCGCCTATGTGAGCATCCTGAATCTTTTTCTTTTTTTTGCATCCAAAACAGGTTTCCACCTCACTGTATAAATAATAGTGATTTTTTTTTTCATTTAAATTAGTAGATATATGGGGATGAAGTTTTAGACCAAATACAAATGTTGACAGTATAACTAGTCCAACTCCATAGACACCATTTCTCACTCTTGGATTAACTCTTTTTCTAGGCGTTGTGAACGTAACCCCTGTCCTGTGGACAACAAGGCATGTTCCCAGACCCCAAACTCCTTCTCCTACCATTACCTGGCTGTCGTGTCAAACCTGTCAGCTCCTCGTGTCATGTTCAGGGTCTCAGCATTACGTCCAATTGGAGACACGCTTCGCTTCTCCCTGCTGGGGGGAAGGCAAGCGCGACGCCACTTCACAGTCCAGCGTTCAGACCGTGGGACAGGTCAGCTGATGCTGGTGGACCCTGTGCAGGGCCCTGCCACACTGGAAGCAGAAGTGGAGATGAGCGAGCTGGAAAGACGAGTCCAGCTGGGGCGGTACATCACCAAAGTCACCATGTTTGTTTCCCAGTATGAGTTCTAGAGAGTGAACGTGGAAACATGCTTGCAGCACAGAAGTCTGGTTTGGATTTAGCTAAGAACTCTTGACAATCAGATGTTTTGTGGTGACTATCTTTAAAGTGTGCTGTTCCTAAAGAGGTTGCTGCAGCCAAATCTCAAACCTGCAGTAAAGTCATCATGAACGAGCATACTGACTCTAAAGTGATGGAAGGATAAACACCTGTCAGCTGGTGGAATACATGTACGGGTTCTGAGTGATATATCTTCGAGTTGATTTAACTATAAGAGCAAGAGTTTTGTGTAGATGAACTGTAACATATTTATTGCACACATTTAGAAATGAGTGTCGGAGATATAAAAGGTGAATGACATGATGTAGCAAACAGTGAACCAGCATTCAACTGGAGCAACTAGAAAATGTAGACAGTCTATCTAGAAAGAAAGCTATTTTTGTAATTGACAGTCCTGCTATGTTGACATTTATATTATGTATACTAGACATGTAGCCATGGTGAGTGAAGATTTTGTAATTCTCTTTAAGATCATGTTTTATTTATATTCTCGTTATGGTACATTAAAACACCATATAAACCTTACAAAGTGTTAAAAAATGTTACCTTCAGCAATATGCTCTAAGAATAGTCATATATATATATATATATATATATATATATATATATATATATATATATATATATATATATATAAATATATATGACTAATGTGTATATATATACACACATTTATATAAGCAGTGATATATGTGAGCTGTTTGGGAAACACTTCGGTTCTCGCTGTATACAGAGCAGTGCTGTTCAGCAGACAGGCTTCTCAAAGAGCCACTGTGTTCTTACAGGGCATGAATAACTTTAACTTTTAAATCTGAAAAACAAGTACACACAAAAAAATGCACATGCTCCCTGCAAGTAAGTTGCGTGTGATGATTTTCCCTTCATGCAGAGGTGTATATTTGGAAAAGTCATGGCATTTTCGTGAAGTGTAATGAAATGTGTCACCTCTGTGCTGCACCAGACATATATCTACTCCTTGGCGTTACACAACTGAGAAACTAATCCACACAAAAGTGCATCTGTGGATAGCGAGGCAAAGTGTAGATTCACTGGAGACAAACAGGATGTCTTCAGTTGGAGAGGAGGCTCCATACTGTGGCGGAGACTCACTGAGAACACAGCTGAAGGGGCGGGAGAGCTTTAGCCACAGGATCCTAAAACGAGATTGCACGCTGAGTGAAGAAAAAAGATGCTTCGAGATAGGGAGACATACAGCGAGTGATGGCTGAATAGAGAGGGCTGAATAGAAGACGATTTACTCCAGGCAGCCAGTCAATGTCTGAGGGGTGCAGGCTGAATTAAAAACTGCTATCTTTATTAACGCAGCAGGATAGACCTCTCACTGTTCTTCCATCCACCGCTGGAAAAATAAGCCAAGGAGGAGGCCGTTCTTTCGTCTGTCCCTCAGGGATCCACAAGAGGTATTGATTCAGTATCCAAAGTTTACTCATTTTCTACTCCTGTCCCCCCATAAAACCCAAATACTCCTCCCTCATTTCATCTACAGCTTACCCTTTCTGCAATTTTTACTCTGCTTGTGTGAAGACCAGCCTGTCTACAAAAATGTATACGAACTGGACTCTATGAAAGTTGGCCTCTCTGAGAGCACCTGGTCTGCAATCTGATGTTTTGTCTGTGCTGTTTTACCCACCTTATCATATTACATCCACCATCTCATCCTTCTATCCCCACTCCTCTATTGTCACCATCCTTTCTCTACTGCTCTCTCCAATGTGGCACACCACACAGATAAAAAACCCAAATGAGTGCTGGCAGTGTGTACAGGGACTGAAATCAAGTTCCTGATCTCATGGTTTTGAGGTACGGTTATAGGAAAACCAACACACACTGGTACTTACGTTTGAAAGGGAATACTTCTGTCTCCTCTGAAGTTTGATGGAACAAAGAAGAGTGCGACTGGGTCCGCTGAGGCTCCAAAGAGTGCAGACAGGACTCCACTGTCAGTTTGGCTCTGGGCCAATTCATGTGGGTATGCAGGTGAGGGAAGGAAGAAAGGAGAGGAGATAGCAGTAGTGCCCACTGTTGCTGTTGTCACTGAAGCTAAACTCATACAGTACAGAGTAGACAGGACGTGAGGATAGAGTAGCCCATTAGAATCCTAAACCAGAAAGCTGATCTGATCTTGTACCATTAAATCACTGCTGTTGTCTGTAACCATTCTCTTTCTTTAAGTGCACACTCAATT
Organism: Cyclopterus lumpus; assembly: GCF_009769545.1. Taxonomy (NCBI): domain Eukaryota; kingdom Metazoa; phylum Chordata; class Actinopteri; order Perciformes; family Cyclopteridae; genus Cyclopterus; species Cyclopterus lumpus. The sequence continues at coordinate 15,902,701 of NC_046968.1, read as the reverse complement.
ACTGCCCAGTATTGTCTCAAAGTCATTATAAAAGAAAACTTTGTTTTTGTACATGTTTCCAAACCATGGTGTTACACTGCCCCCTGCTGCTCCCAGGGGAGGCTGATGCCTCTACTTTCAAACAGATGTTTTACTTTCATCATGCAAAGTCGAAAAAGACCCAAGTGCATTCGCATTTTATGGAAAGACTAAGACTACATTAACTTAAATTCTGAGTGTGAGTTTATTTGTTAAGACTGACATTTGTTTGATACCGTTTTGAAAAGAACATACCGCTGGATATATTTAGTATATGAAAGGTCATATTGTTTTCAAGCAAAACATAGAGAAGATGTAGATGAAACATCACAATCAGGAACATTATGGAACACGTGTTTGCATCTTCAAAGGGATGCCGTCATGTTTCTAGGGTAGACAAAAGACTCAAGAGCAGAGGAGGACACTGGAGACGAGGTGAGGCAAGTCAAGGTCCTTTACCAGGCAAAGGTCATACACTAGGGTTCAGTCCGGGAAGGCAAACAAATCGACAGGATAAAAAAACAAACATATAAGCTGACAAGGGAAAATAATACTGGAAGGCGATGCACACACTAGGAATAACAAAGACAATCTGGCACGGGAACGCAGGGCAGTATATATGTGTGGGGTTGGAAGAGGGACAAACCAGGGGCAGGTGATTGAGAGCAGGTGACGGGAATGACCACTCAGGAGACACAGATGGGACTAACAGGATGTTACAGATGCAAAACTTCAATCAACCAAGGTATATTGACAATAACTGTGGTATAAAATAATAATAATAATATTGATATCATGTTAATAACATTAGATAATATTGTGTAAATCTCTGTTCAAAATATCCTGCTTTTCCAACTCACTGTATGCTTTTTGTTTTTTACATGATATTAGGGCTGCACGGTGGTGTAGTGGCTAGCACTGTCGCCTCACAGCAAGAGGTCCGCGGGTTCAATTCCCGGTCGGAGCGGTCCTTCTGTGTGGAGTTTGCATGTTCTCCCCGTGGCAGCGTGGGTTCTCTCCGGGCTCTCCGGCTTCCTCCCACAGTCCAAAGACATGCTGCAGGTTAATTGATCTCTAAATTGCCCATAGGTGTGAATGTGAGAGTGAATGGTTGTATGTCCCTACATGTGCCCTCGATGGACTGGCGGCCTGTCCAGGGTGTCCCCTGCCTTCGCCCTATGTCAGCTGGGATAGGCTCCAGCGCCCCCGCGACCCTAATGAGGATAAGCGGTATTGAAAATGGATGGATGGATGATGTAAGGTGTGAAAACATAGGCTGGAGGTACCCTTATGTGAGCCTGATGGGGGCGCAAAAAGAAGGTCATGGAAACTTACTTGCATTATAGAAAATATAGATAAAGATACATTTTGGACAAAGGCAAAAACAACAGAAATGAATCACTTCCTGCTTTTGCATCTTTGGTGCAAAAATGTTTAATGTTTTTTTTCTTTTAACATCCAGCAGAATGGCTTTAAAAACTGTTGATGAACAATAATAAAGGCATCTCAAAGTATTGTTTACTATAGTGCAGTCGAACCCTATCGGTTGATCCCAACCTTAAAAAATCGTGTTACCTTTCAAATCCATGAGTTAAGTATGCTGGATCACCGTCAAACTGTTATGGCTCACTGGGAAACCAAAAATGGCCTCCTTGTAAGGGAATGGATGGATGGTTTCAACAATGGCTGCAAAACATTCTCAACACTGGATTTTGACATTTTCCCTGTTTTAAAGTCACCTGTCTTTCAATTGGCTATTATAACTAATCAAACTGTCTGCCTTTGTTGTGTGAATAAATAAAGTTATGGTGATCATCGTGGCTCAGAATGTGAGAAAGCATGTTTATTAACAATAACAGTACCACTTATATACCACCACTTTCTCAAAGCATTTATTTCGGGGGAATTGTCACCATGGTAGCCATGCTTTGAATATCTAACAGACTTGACTTGACTTAACCATGCGTAACTGTCAGTGAGGACAAGAGGACAAGGACAGGTCAGTTAAGTTCATGACTAAATCGAATGCACAAGTGGTCTCTTTTATTTTTTATTTTTAAGGCTATGTTGACATTTTGGCTTGCAGCTTCAATTCTTTAATATCACTGTTCACAAATGAAAGACTTTTGTGCAGGTCTTTGTGCAAGTCAATTTTAATAAATGTTGGTGTGACTGGCTGCCTTGTATACAAACGTGTTCTTATTGATGATTTCCCTCAAGTCTCTTTTGTCACTGTCCACATTGATCTCTATTTATGATTTTAGAAACTACTTGAAGACTGACTGAAATTGTACATGTGCTGCAGTATCAAGCTGTCCTCATAGATGTAATCAATATATTTGTGTAGGATTTTATCTTATCAACAATATTATTGTCTCATATAGCACAGTTTGTCTAGGAGACTGTGCTGTGCAAAATGCTCCCCCAAATAAGTGATTGTTACTTTTTTATGAAAGATCACTGCTCCCTGCAATCCCATACGATGTGAGAGGAAGGTGCATCAACTGAGTGTGTCTGAACATGGCCCTGTTAATGGAATTGAATCACACCACCAGTGCAATGGGCGCTCAAAGGCTGAACCCTGCTGGGACATAATAAACTGTATTTCTGTGCTCAAAGGCCTGGCTTTATTGTCAGACACATTTCCGTCATCATGATGCAGTGTGTCACTCAGATCAAGTGTGAGCAGTACACTTGGTGTCCAAACAGGCCTATCCACAGGATATAAGTCAGGTGATGATTGGTAAGGGCCAATCAATAGATGAGTGAGACATTTTGGGAAGTTCTTCTGTTTCAAGCAGGGTTGTGAGAACTGACACTCTACAACAAAATAAGAAAACAGGCGATAAACATAACCATAGTTATAGACAGATTTATTCTTTGGAATGTTATAAAAATGGAAAAAATGTTTTCTGCTTTATTAATCACATCTCCCCTGATGTAGAAAAGATAACAACAGAGTAGAGGAGAATGGATACCTTTTGATGCTGCCGCAGTTTCTATTCATTCATATGTGTATGCTGCAATTATTGCTACTGGTTTAATATCATTATTATTATTATTATTATTATTATTACAGTATTCAGTTTCCTAGTTATTTTATGGTTTTAATGTATTCCATTTTATCATATTTAATCAAGTGTGTTTTGTTTTCCATATTATTTTCCTTTCTTTTATGTACAAACTATTTCTATTCTCCCCTATCGTAAATCAGAATCAGAATCAGAATCAGAAACCGTTTATTGCCAGGAATGTTTACACAAACGAGGAATTATTTTTTGGCGGAAGGTGCAACATTAGACATGACAAACAACAATCAACGCGACAGCAACAGTGCAATGTGTGTATTAATTTAAGTGTAAGATAAAGTGCTCGGACAACAAATAACGTTAAAGTGTTTGGGTGTGTGTTTCAAGTTACATGTGTGTTTAAGTTAAAGTGTATGTTACATGTGACGTGTGTTTAAGTTAAAGTGCATGTTAAAGTGACATGTGTGTGGAGGAGGAGGAGGAGAGAGAGGAAGGAGGAGGAGGAGCCTGAGGAGGGAAGAAGGAGGATAGAGGAGGAGGAGGAGGAGGAGGAGGAAGAAGAAGAAGGAGGAGGATGAGGAGGAGGATGAGGAGGAGGAGGAGGAGGAGGAAGAGGAGGAAGGAGGGGGAAGAAGGAGGAGAGAGGAAGGAGGAAGAAGAGGAGGTAGTCCTGGGGGTGACAGAGTCAGTCAGTGGGGGACCCGGGCTCCATTGATGAGCCCGACTGCCGACGGGAAAAAACTTTTGGTGTGGCGGGAGGTCTTTGTCCTGATGGACCGCAGCCTCCTACCAGAGGGGAGGGACTCGAACAGGTTGTGTCCAGGGTGGGAGGGGTCAGTGACAATCTTTCTGGCCCGCTTCAGTGACCTAGAAGTGAACAGGACCTGGAGGGATGGCAGATTGCAGCCAATAACCCTCTCGGCCGAGCGGATGATGCGCTGATGTTCAGCTCCCACTTGAGGTCCTGGGTAATGATGGAGCCCAGGAAGCGGAAGGACTCCACAGCGTCGACGGGGGAGTCACACAGGATGAGAGGGGCGGGTGGGGCTGCATTCTTCCTGTAATCCACAACCATCTCCACTATCTTCAGAGCGTTGAGCTCCAGGTTGTTCTGGCTGCACCAGGTCACCAGGTTGTCAGTCTCCCACCTGTAGGCGGTCTCGTCCCCACCAGAGATGAGTCCAATGAGGGTGGTGTCATCCGCGAACTTCAGGAGCTTGACGGACTGGTGACTGGAGGTGCAGCTGTTGGTATAAAGGGAGAAAAGCAGAGGGGAAATAACACAGCCTTGGGGGGAACCTGTGCTGGTGGTCCGGGAGCCAGAGACGTGTTTCCCCAGCCTCACGTGCTGCTTCCTGTCGGTCAGGAAGTCTGTGATCCACCTTCAGGTGGAGTCGGGCATGTGCAGCTGGGAGAGCTTGTCCTGCAGCAGGGACGGGATGATGGTGTTGAAAGCAGAGCTGAAGTCCACGAACAGTATCCTGGCGTAGGTTCCTGGGGAGTCTAGATGCTATAGTGAAAAGTTTGCAGCACACAGTGTAAAGCACTGTGTGCATTATTATTATTATTATTATTATTATTACACAGAGCTGTTGCCAAACAATATTCACACATATCTAAATGTGGCCTTTAAGGTATACCTTTACCTTTATAATGTATACATTATAAAGGTACATTATAGTTAGTAGACGAGTCACTGAGCTGCCCTATAAAACAACAGGGCACTCAGCTGGAAGACTGACATAGTCTACACAGAAACAGTACGAGACAAATGTGTGTGTGTGTGAGAGAGAGAGAGAGAGAGAGAGAGAGAGAGAGAGAGAGAGAGAGAGAGAGAGAGAGAGAGAGACAGGTAAGGCAGGCTTTATAAACTTGTATTTAAAATGTCCACTGATGACATGTGGTGGCTGGCTGGATGTGTGGGGTTGCTATTCATTCTTTACAAAAAAATAATCAAACTATAGAGAGTTAATAATAATTCATCCCATTGTATTGTCAAATGATTAAGTATTATTTCTGTTTGACCAAAGTTTCTTAAGAGGTTTTCCCAGATCTATTGGAATTCAGCACCACAGTGTTGGACAGCAGCAGCTGCTCTTCTACCTCTCATTTTAGTCCATTTATTTGTGTGATATATGCATTGTTTTATTTTGATAACAAAAATATCACTAGAAGCTGAAAAAACCCATTTGTATAGTAATTAAAAAATCCATATTGTACAACTATGCTTCAGAGACTGCTGAATTGCATTTTACTCATAATAGCATCTGCTTATATCGGCAGGTTCCTGCCTATCCACCATCAACAGTATATATGATGGCACTGTGTTAAAGGTAAGTATCTTATTCTTATTGTGTAGTTCTTCGCAAAAGAAATGAATGAAATATTGTAATGACGCTTGACCATTTTATGATGTACTGTTGATTTACCACTTAAAAAGGCCATATTCTGCATATGTAACACATATTCAACAGTTTATAATGTGATGGCTCTCAAACATGATGTATTTACTTAGGTATGTGTTCTGACATTGTTGTTGGTTTTCTGATGTTTGTATTTGAACAACAATGCATTGTTGATTGTCTCAATCCCAGGTTAAAATTAAAACAGAATAATGTGAATTTCCAAGGCTCTATGTACTCTCTCTACAAGGGGCATTTGGATTTAGAGCCTTACGGCATCAAACACATTGACATGGTGTTTAAGGGCTGATACAATCTTCTTATTTCAAACCAAATGTATTAGTTTAATGGATGACTTTGATAGAATGTGTCGTGTGCTAAGCCAAGAGGAATCCAATTAAATCGTAATGTTCATAAATATTTTGATGCAATCTAACTTTGTTTTCTCTCTTTTTCAAAGGATGAACCTATGTGTTTGTTTAAAGCAGAACAAATGTCAGCAGTATGGTTTGAATGCTTTGGAAGACTGCCATTGTTGTTGTAAGTGCACTATTCAGACAACAACTTGAATATTACGTAAGACTGTAAGACTCTTCAAAATAAACTACTCAGTAAAGATCACATGGGAATCAAAGCAATCTCCTGTTGATTATTATCATGGTTATTTGTTAATTATAATAACAAATATTGTTGATCTGTGAAATTAACCTGCAGAGATTTCAATTGAAAGACTGTGCCTAATATGAATAATGTATTTCTTCCTAAATCACACGTTGTTTTATCCCAGTCATACCATGCACAAGCAGATTAAACACAGCTGACTATTTCCAACATGTTCATAATTGTATTCTCCATTTAAGGATAACAAACTGTCTATGACTCAATGTGTAACAATGTCAGAACTGTGTGTGTGGCCTAGTTGGATATGGCTGATCGTGTTGATGCTCTCCTGTGGAATAACTGTGCTGCTGCAATAAATGAACATGTTTCTACCACGTTCAGTTTGGTTTGGAGCATAGATGGAGCCAAATCTTCTCCCATTTCAAATGTGTTACTTGTGGTCCTTGAAATATTGTGTTCAATTTTGCTCAGCATTTAATAAGGTCCAGCTATATGTTAGTGTTATAGTTATTTAATATTCACATAGCACATTTGGTCACATTGGTATTATGTCATAATTCCCGGTTGTTATGTGTTAAGTTCTGCAGCTGCAGTTCTGCATCTATAAATCACTATTCTTACCTCTGAGCTTCGGCCCTCTCAGCCCTGGTGGTTTCTAGAGACCACACCCAACATTCAGCCCAAACTTCCCGGCTCCTCCCCCCGCTCTGCTCTGCGCTCACTGCCCCTCAACTTCCACTCTCCATAAAACAAACTCCAGCGTTATCCTCAATCCGTGGTGCAACTTCTGCCAACTTTAAGTAAGTTGTTTCAACTGTTAGCAGGACCGAGTCCTTCCCCTTTCAATGCACACGGTGTATTATTATAAATAAACATCATGCTGCTGAGCAGCGGCTCCAGATAATTCAGCCGCATCCTCATGTTTTGGTTTTCTTGTTGGAACTGCTGGCTAACTTGCTAACTTTAGCTTAGCTCAAGTTTTATCTTGGAAACAGGCGAACAGACGAGCGCGTGAGACTTAGGGAAGCTTATTGTAATGGACTATTTAGAAAAAGGCGACGTGGGTTTGTGTGTTTTATGGATAACGGTACTTCTACCTCGCGTATTTACTTTGTTGAACGGGGGCTCGGTTAGCTAACTTCACCTCGCTAACATGGGAAAACAAGTCGACTTTAGCTACTTTATTGTGGACCCTCGTGTGTTTTATAATTATGGCGTTAGTCTGTGAACGTGACGTTAGTCAAACCAGACTTAATACAGAATATCTTTTCGAGTTTAATCCAAGTTGTCCACCTCATCGTGAAGTGGACGTTATTTGTAAAAATTAAAGAACTCATCACAACTCATCACACTGACATTTGTAGTCACATCCTCAATGTTAACCGTGACTGATGTGTTTGTCTAATCGTACCGAAGTTAGTTAGTAAATTCATGTTTAAAACCACGATCCCTTGATGAGACTGGCCGTCCAGTTCCAAGCTAAACAAATGCAGGGCCACCGCTGTGAATAGGCTCACAGCTAAGATGCATTTTATGTCTCACATCCTTCAGTTGTTTTCCAATTAAACATGTTTGATGTAAAGCAGCTCCAGGGTGTGTTAAGTTTGCATTCACAGTATTAACATGAAGAACAATATTTTGACAGCTGTCCACTTACTTTGTGATCAGTTTTTTAATAAGGTTGTCAGGAAAAAGACAAACACTCAGCCGACCTGCTGGAAGTCTAAATATGCACGCAAACATCCCTTTAAAGTGTAAACTTACTGAACTGAGAGAGACAACGGCATAATATGTAATTGTACATCGATGTGATAAAGTACCTTCATTTGTCAAGTATTTCATTTGTTTGAGTGGCCACAATTCCATTCAGCAGTTTTTACTTTTTAGAATTGTTACTATATCACAAATATATTGTATATTAATGGAATTAGTAAACAATATTCATACAACCCTCTTCTGCTGTAGGTTAAGTGTCTTAAATGCATTATTACATAATCATTCACATTCTTACTTACATCCTTCAGCCAGACGACATGAGATGTTGAAAACAATCCTTCTATCCCCTCTAGTGGCCCAAAGATGATTCATAAGTAGCAGAGGATCACAGAGGAGCTCCAGCGGTGCAGCGGAAATGTCTCCCAAAGTGCCGAGTGGCCAAAGCCGAGGGGATTATTCTGCAGTGCAAGTAGCTGTTCGAGTGCGTCCCTTGCTGCCTAAAGAGCTTCTTCACTGCCACGAGAGCTGTATCACTGTGGACTCGGAGCTGTGTCGAGTTACTCTGGGCCACGACCGAAACTTTCTTTGCGACTACCTATTTGAAGACACTTGCTGTCAAGAGGAGGTGTATACATCGTCTGTCCAGCCACTCATAGATGCTTTTCTTCAAGGTTTCAATGCTACAGTCTTTGCCTATGGGCAGACAGGCTCAGGAAAGACGTACACCATTGGAGAAGCTAATATTTGTAAGTTATTTATTTGATCTTTTCTTCCATTGTTCACTTCATTTGTTGTCAGCTCAGTTTATCCTGTTTTAAACTTAGTTTAAGTTTAGGTCATTTTGCAGAAGACAATTCTAAAGAAAACAAGACCAGGTTTGGGCATGAACACTGTGCTCTAATCAAGTTTTACCATGATAAGCTAGTTGTTTTTCAATTTTGTGTTTTAATTGTGTTAATAGGTTCCTTTAGAGATGAGGAGCAGGGTATCATCCCCAGGGCTGTTGCAGATGTCTTCAAGCTGCTCGATGAAAATGACCTCACAGACTTCTCGGTCCGAGTGTCCTATCTGGAGGTTTACAAAGAGGAGTTCAGGGACTTACTGGAGGTGGAGACAGCCAGCAAGGACATCCACATCAGGGAAGATAAAGGCAACATTGGTATGGAATAGGCAGCCTAATTAGTCTTTAAGTGTGTCTTTGTGGTTGTGATATGAAATGTTATGCAGTATTTTTACTTAAGTTGTTTGTGTATGTATTAATCAGCATTTTATGTTTTTGTCTCTGACATTGTAGTTTTGTGTGGCGTAAAGGAGTGCGAAGTGGAAGGTCTTGATGAGGTGTTGAGTTTACTGGAGTCAGGAAATACAGCCAGGCACACTGGTGCAACCCAGATGAATCTAAACTCCAGCCGGTCACACACCATTTTTACCCTGTATATGGACCAGCGCCGGGGAAGCTCTCGCCTTTATGGGACTGCGCCAAATTCCGGACCACAAATGTTGTCTTCCAAGTTCCACTTTGTTGACCTTGCAGGGTCAGAGCGCATCTTAAAGACGGGTAACACTGGAGAGAGACTGAAAGAGAGCATCCAAATTAACAGCGGCCTTCTGGCTCTGGGAAATGTAATAGGGGCACTGGGGGACCCTAAGAGGAAAGGCTCTCATATACCATACAGAGATTCTAAAATCACAAGGTACATCTTCAAGTTTTAGCATATCACTCAAACAGAAATTGGTGTGAAATGTTTCTTTGGTCTAATTCATATACTTCTTGTTTCATCTAGGATACTAAAAGACTCTTTGGGAGGAAATTCGAAAACACTGATGATTGCCTGCATCAGTCCATCTTCCTCAGACTTTGATGAGAGCCTGAATACACTAAACTATGCCACAAGGGCCAGAAACATTCAAAACCGGGCAACGGTCAACTGCAAGCGTGAGCCAGATCGGGTCGAGGGACTGGAGCAACAAATCAAGGCGCTTCGCAGAGCCCTCGAAAACCGCCAGCGTTCAGAGACCCGCATCATTTCTCACGCTGATCCAAACAGGAGACCTCGACTTGGAGAGGGAGAGATCAGCAGACTGCAAGCCCACAGCGCCCACTACAGGACGTGCACAGACACTGCTTACAGGTTAAAGCACAGTAATTGATCAAGTTAAATGCAGTTTTTGCTGTAAGGATGTAATGACATGTTTTGACTGCTACTAACTAGCTTGGTATGTACTCTGCATGTCTTTGACAGGTAATTACAGTTAATTTATGATTGACTGTGTATATTTTATATGTATATGTGCACATTTTATATGTAAAATTGGTTCCCAATGCTCAAGGTCATGATATAAAACAGAATTAAGGATTGTAAATTATGGCCAATTATTATTACTATTATATGCCATACAGTCCAGGAATCTTTCTTTTCATTCAAACCACCACCATAATATGAACTAACTTAATTCCACTTTAGTCAAATTAAATCCAATTGCTAGCGTACATTTGAAAAATGTCACTTCTGTGTATTTTAGAGACAGACCATTATATAGTATATTGCTGGGCACATGTTTTTGTTTTGTGCTCGTTAGCTTAGGAGCTGAAAGGAATACATGACACACACTCTGGTAAAAAGAAAGGTGGTGTTTGTTGGCATTTTTATCAGGGTTCATTCAGTGGAGTGTGTATCAGGTCTCTCATCCTGACTGTGGGTTTTTGCTTCATTTTCATATATAGATTTAAGAAATATGAGCGCTTCCTTCATTTAATTGTTGTATTATTAATATATAACAGGTTGCTGCGGGAGCTGCAGAGTGAAGGGGCTCTGACTGCAGAACAGAGTTTGAGAGTGAAGGAGTGGCTGTGCTCAGTGGAGGAGGAACGCAGTGGACTTACCACTGCCTCTGGACCAGACAGTGGCATCGAAAACAGCTCCACTGAAGACAGTGTTGCGTTAAGAAAAGGAAGACCTTCGGTGAGGAACCAGGTTAGTCTCTTGCACACTCCCAAGAAAATATACAAGTCAGAACTTTTAGTATGACTATTACTTTTACCCAGGATCCAGAGGCTGCGGAGGAGAGGTGGAGTAATGAGCATGGAGAGAAAGAGGATAGTATTGTCCTGCTTCAGGCACAGATCCAGCGGCTGGAGGGAGATAACACAGATTTTTTAGCAGCTCTGGAGGATGCTATGGAGCAATACAAACAGCAGGTGAGATGCACTTGAATTGTAATACTGTTTTTCCATTAGTGCAGTGTTTCACAGTTTAATCATGGCATGCCCTATTCATGTGTCACCAGCATAATATACACATTTTCAACAGGTTACAGTTGTTTCCTTATGTGATAATGTTACTTTGATTGCTTTCCTTCTGTCTCAGAGTGATAAGCTGCAGGAGCAACAGGACTTGATAGTAGAGCTGCAGAGTCTGCTGTCTGCACCAGGGCTCACAGGGCTGGGCCTTAACTTGAGACCGCGGCCTCACACGGCCCCTATGAGCTCCATGCAACACAGTCAGAATGGAGGCACATACAGACAGGTAACCAACCAGCACACGCAGTGTTTCAGCCTGTGGACTTTTGTGGATTCATATGGGTGAGCCCATACCAAAGTTGCAATGTACCAGAGTATCATCTGGTAAATACAATTTAAAAAAAGATTTTTTCTTTTACTATACTCTTGAGACAGATCCAAATTAATGTAACAGTTTACAAGATAATGATGTAGCTTACTTGTTTATAGATCTGTGAGTTCATGTGTGTAGTTACAGGTCAGTCCAGTGAGCAGTCTTGGTAATATCCCTTATGGGGATCAGGATGATAGCCTCTATGAGGAGCAGGAGTTCCAGGAAGCAGCAGAAGTGCAAGACACAGAAGAAGAGGGCAGTGAAATCAACCTCAGCCAGGAGAGACGCAAGTATGTTGTATTTATAGAAATCTTAGCCTGCCTCTTTCACTATTTATGAGTGTTTGTGATATTAATATTGCACTCATACCAGACTGAGCACATGCACTCATGGTATGTATGAAATGTATAATGTTGTCATTCTGTCAGACAGGTGAACCTGACCTGGACCAAGGGGGACATGCTATCAGGGGAACTAGCAATTGGTGGTGGAGGACTCATATCTCTGCCTGAGTCAGACCAGCGCCTCTATTTAGCCAGAAAAGCATGTAAGTTTTGGTTCTTTTCACAATCAGTTTTTACATATTGTCCTGATAAAGGTGGATGAATAGAATTTCAAGAATTAATAATACACTTTAAAAAATTAATATTAATGAATATAATGTAGCAGATTACAGCTTCCTGACTGGTCAGTTATTAATCTGCTAGGTGATGCATCTGCAAGCCTCTCAGCTCAGCAGGTGCCGGGCCAACGACCTTTTACCTCTGATCTGGGGCATTTGTTGGGAAGCTCTGTTTGTTTCAGAGGGCCTCTTTGACATGACCGTGTGTTTGTGTTGGTGTGGATGAGCTGAGCTCCACGGTGAAGCACTGACTCAGGGGAGCAGAGTAGAGGAGCAGGGTGCCTGTAAATGAAACCAAAACATAGCTGCATAGTTGTTTCTGTTCATTTGGCGTAGGTGCTGTGAAAGAGGTTTATAATGGTTGGGAAACCCCTGATTTTATAGATTTGTATAGCATTTTGGCAAATTCCATGATATTCCACATTTTACAGCTGATTCCATTTTTTATCAAATTCCGCAATTCCTGTTTTCTGCATTCCAAAACTCATAGGGATCTACTTTTTTGCCTGGTTTTAGTGTCTACTCTGTGGTCCAAGGGACACATTACACCCAATGTATGCCCATATGGAGGACAAGAGTCAAACGGAGTACTGATCTAAAGGAAGATTACGCATTAGGGCTTGAACTTTTGTGGTTGCATTGAAGCTCGGTTACCATCCTCATGATGCCACCCTGCTGATTTTGTGTGTATTCTCTCAAATCTCTGTAGCCAACTCCAGTAGTGGGGAGACATCTGTGCGTGAAAGTCAGAAAAGTTTTGAGGGCGTTTCAGAGTTGGGACTTCTTCAGGCACAGCAGAAGATCAGGGAGCTGTCTGTCACCATCCGTATGAAAGAAGAACTCATCAAGGAGCTCGTCAAAACGGGTACAATTTTGATCTCATTATCCTTCTGCATCTTTTCTAAATGGAGGTTCTCTTTTGTTATTATATCAAATGTTTGTGTTTTTTAGGTAAGGATGCCCAGGCCCTGAACAGGCAATACAGCCATAAAATCACCGCTCTGGAGCGTGAAGCTGTGCAGGCTCGACAGGAGCTGCAGGATGCCCAGCGGCAGCTGCAGGATCTAGAGAGACAAGAGAAAGAAATCAGCTCAACGGACAAAACCAGAGCACAGGAATGTCGCAGGAAGATAGCTGCTGCTCAGAGCAAAGTTCAGGTTAGACTGCCACACCTCTGTATTAATGCCTAATATTACATAACAACAGACAACTAGATATTTAGTAATGCTGAATTGTGTGGCATCTGAAAGAATATTTTTGAGCAGCTAAGATACTATTTTAAACCCATGTCCTTACCCTGATGTGTAATTAGCAACAACACACTGAACTATTTGTTAGTTATATTCTTATACACGTGTTTTAGACCTGCACTTTTACATTTCTAAAAAGGAAAATGTGTTTGGTTTCGTACCAGGTTCTCAGTCAGCGTCAGAGGGATACAGCTCGTCTTGCCAACCTTCCGGCCCAGAGCGAACGTCGCGTGATAGAGCTGGAGAGAAGTGTTCAGAGCATGAGGCAGCAGCAAGAGCAGCTGCAAAGGCGGCTGCGCCAGGAAAGTCAGCAGAAACGACGCCTGGAGAGCGAGATGCAAAGAAGAACTCACAGAGTCAAGGTACCTCAGGCCAATACAGCAGAGTGGCAGCTCACTTACTTCCCCATTGGGCTCTAAATTCGGAAGAAGCACTGTTCTCCAGTACACAGTCCAACAGACACGTCCAACCTGGTGAAAATCATCAATAATTGTCACACCTGCCGAGTATTATTCTCTTTTTCCATTTTGTTACCCGATGGGTAAATATGGTAACTGGACAGTCCAAAACCATGTATAACATCAACACTCATCACACAGTTGTGCCAAAACCAAAACATTAGCAAGAAATATTCAAATCAACCATAAGTCGATGAACTCTGAGATTGCATGAATCACGCTGACTTGTGTTGTCTTCGAAACTCTCAGCCTGAAATTAAGTAGAATGTGTACAGCCAGTTTACAGCAAGATTCTTCTCTGTTTACACCAACAACATCTCCTGCAGCAGTAACTTTAACTGTATCTTTCACCCCTCCATCCTTTCTGTAGGAACTCGAGATAAAGAATGAGCAGCAGCAAAAGATTCTGAAAATAAAGACAGAAGAGGTCGCTGCCTTCCAGAGGCAGAGACGCAGCGGTAGTAATGGCTCTGTCATCTCATTAGAAGAACAACAGGTGGGACAAGAATCTCAAGGAGAATATCTCTTCTAACTTTGAATTTATAGAAAACAAATTGCCAATAAACTGCAGAAGAAAATTAGTCATACAAAGTTTTGACTTTAAGAATTTGTCATTTTGTTAGAGATGCATGGAATTTCGCTTGTGGCGCTGTCATTCCGCTGCAGCCTTAGTTTGTGCATGATGTGTGGGCTTTTGTGTTTTAACTCCCTGTGAGCAGAAGATTGAGGAACAAAAGCGCTGGCTAGATGAGGAAATGGAGCGGGTACTGGACCAGAGGAAAGAACTGGAAGATCTGGAAGGAGAGCTCACTAAAAGAGAGAAAATCCTGGCCAAGAAAGAAGCCTTACTACAGGAACGCAGTGAACTGGAGACCAAGAGGCTACGCTCCAGTCAGGTAGTAACAACCACAAACATATATATATATATATATATATATATATATATATATATATATATATATATATATATAACTCCTTTCAGTGACACAAATGCTAAACCTTTTTATTCATCTTCCCTCCAGGCCTTGAGTAAAAACCTGGTGATGCTTACAGGGCGCATTGAGTCACTTGAGCAAGAGTTGAGTGAGAGGAATGGTCTTCTTCGCAGCAGCAGTGCTCAAGACTCTCAGCAGATTCGCCAAGAGATCTCCAACCTCCGTCAAGAGAAAGATTCACTGCTTATACAAAGAGTGGAGCTGGACGATAAGCTGCGGCAGGGAAGCCTGCTCTCACCTGAGGTCAGATATTACTATTGGGTTCAAGCTAGGCATGGGTGGTAATATGGAAAGACAGTTTACCTGGGTACTTAGAAATCCTTACGGTATTATTAATATCGTCGGAACTACAGACGCTCCGTTTCTATGCTGTATTGTAGTGCACAGCACACGCCACCAGAGGTCGGTCACTTAACAGGCAGCTGAGCTCAGACAGATGGCGACTGGGTGTTTTCTTTTCTTCAGTGTAACCAGATTATAGCCACATGATTTTATTCAACTGTAGCATACTTTATGGTGTAGAATAACAAATCTGCCATTACTGAAAAAATCTTTTTATAAAATTCTATTGTATATCAGCCGCCATCCATTCAAGCCTACCCAAAACGGTATGTCAGCGTATTTTTAACTGTGGCAGAGAAAGATCAAATTATTTAACAGGTATATTGTAGGACTCAATTAGGTACTTCACATGGCAATCATAGTAGTATAGTAGTAACAGATTTTCACTGGAAGCTGTGATATTACCTGTTTGTTGATGTTCACATCCTCATTACGTCCATCTTTGCCCTCTGACATTTGTAGGAGGAGCGAACACTTTTCCAGTTGGATGAGGCCATCGAGGCTCTGGATGCAGCTATTGAGTACAAGAATGAGGCCATCACTCAGAGACAGAGACAGCTGAGGGCTTCTGCCAGTGTGCTCTCCCAATGGGAGATGAATCTTATGGCCAAACTCAGTTACCTGTCTGCCTCTGAGACCAGAGCTCTGCTGTGCAAGTACTTCGACAAGGTCTGTGAAATGCTCAACATTCAGCCTCAATATTTTTCAATATTCTCACCTTACATCAGCACTGCGAAATGTATTTATTTGTATCTATTTTTTAAACAAGCTGACCAGTTTGTTACACAACACTAATGTAATTTAAACATCAATAACATTAAACAACTATTTGTAATGGAAACACTCCTTCATAAGAAAGCTAAGCAAGGTATCATACCTTACAGGGTGTGACTCTTTATGTCTGAACACACTGATATATAAGCTAAAAAGTGTTACTGCTTCCTGTAGGTGGTGACTCTGCGTGAGGAGGAGCGTAAGCTACAGCTTGCGCTGGCTGAGTTGGAAATGCAACTGGATGAGCAGCAAAAGCTGGTGCAGTGGTTGGAGAACGCCCTCGATCGCACACAACTCGACACAGATCGCCGGCTCACACAACAGCAGAAGGAACATGAGAAGAGCGTGCAGCTCCTACTGCAGCAGTGTCGAGGTGCACAAGCTTTTATCTATTATCTCTCACTAAAAACAGGGATTGCCTGGCGGTGTGTCACTTCAAATATATTATAAATCCCACACTCTTTAGTCTACACTGGATATAGTTTAAATTGTTAAACATTAAGTTTAAGTAAACACGTTGCTTGATTATTTTCATAATCATCTCATAAAAGTGATATTCTCCTGGGTGTCCTTCCACTCCTACAGAGCAAATCGACGAGGGCTTTGCAGGAAGACAGCGGCAGTATGAAGGATGGATCCGTAACCTCAGCATGGAGCTGACCCACTACAAGACGGCAAATCTGGAACTAAGCAACAAACTGAGGGAACTATGTGGTTCAGGCAGCCAGCCAAAAGATCTTGGTAAAGGAGGATATTATTAGATAAAGTGTTTATTTTATTATTTATGATTATCATAATCATTGTGTTTACAGCTTAGAGCCATACTTTGCTTCTTGGCATCAAATCATTATTTAAGTGCAAATGCTCTTCCACAAATCATCAGGTAATTCCATTTTTTATAATCCGTCATGTCTCTCAGCAACTACCACATCGCTATTCTTGGCCTTCCAAATGTCCCAAACAACCCCTCAACGTATTCAGATGTTTTTTTTTTTCCAATAAACAGTCTAAATACAAAAGATATTAAGTTATCACATACGACTACGGGAACCAGAATATTCACATTTGAGAATTTGAAACAAGCGAAATTTGGCATTATTTTGTTAAAAATACAAACAAAAACGACTAGTCGTTTGAATTCTTTGGCAGTTGTTCCTATCTAAACTATTCCTTTCAAACTACTTTTCAAAATATTGCAGTTAATTACAGAAAACATGATTAGCCTGAATTTGGAAGAAGTTGGAAGAAGCTCTCAGAGTTGCAATACCACATTGTTAAAACACTCCGTTACAAATAAAAGCCCTGCATACAAATTGTAATCTAGGTAAAATAGAGAATTTGCTAAATAAATAAAGTATCCAAAGTAAAAGCACTCAAAAAATCATAATGTCTATGTAATATATGTCAGTTAAAAGTCACATTATAATATGCCATAAACAATTGTTACAAAATGTCACTCGTGTTTTCTGTGCCATACCGTTTTTCCATGATATATACGTCAATAAATTGTCTTTAAAGATGTCATAGTATAGGATTCCATAAACATTTCATTAAAAGTCGTAAGAAATGTCCTTGTATACTATGTGATGAAAAATAATAATAATAAATGATATTTAGGTATAGTCAGCGAAATCTGGTATAAGATAAACATCGTAGTGTTTTTAATTGCATTGCAGTCTCTCCCTGCTCTCTGTCAGGGCTGTGGATGAGCTCTCCTACTTTATTATACATTATATAATAATTAATGTTATACATTACTTTTAATGTTTTAGCTAGTCAAGCTAGAGCTAATTCTAACTAATATAATGTAAATACATTAATATTGTATTGTACTACTTAAGAAACTTGCTGAATAGTAACTAGTAACTAAAGCTGTCATATACATGTTTTGAAGTGCATCAAAATTGTATTTAAGTTAAAGTGCTTTAGTAAATATACAAGTTACTTTACACCAACGTTGTGTAGTTTCAACCTTTTTCTTTGCTTTCTCCCGCATTCCTGAATGTTACTCATTTATTTACACAAGTGTACATCATCTGACATCCTATTCTTTTGTTCAGCTATTTGACCTTCAAATCTCTATCTCAACATGTGTTTTGATATTCAATAAGCTTTAAGTAAACTCCAAGTAGCACTCAGTCTGTTGGTACTCTCACTATTAAGATGAATGTTTTCTTTTCTTTCAGCATCTGATGGTAAAGCAGCAGGTGTTAGCAGCATGGAGAAGCTGACCCGCTGGCCTGAGGACAGTCCAGGAGGAAGGGGGACGGCCCAGTCCGACAAACCTTCCAGGTCCCGGGAAGAGATGCGTGAGCTGGTGAACACGCCTCTCCCGTCCACGTGGAGACGCTCCTCTCTCCCTACGGAGGAACCTGCTGTCATGGAGGAGTTATGGCTTCCAGCAGCTGGGGATGTTCCTTCTAACCGTGTCGTTCAAACTGGAATGGGGTCCTGGGGTGGGCCGGCATCCCTGCCTGCGGTGAAGTCTCGCAGAGAATCACGTCGCTCCAGCCTCAGCATCGGACCACTGACTTCAAACAATGCATTAATTGATGTGCGGAAGAATCCTGTCTGAAAATACATGTATTGTGCTAGACCATTCTCATAGATGTTTATTTGGTTTCTGAAATATTTTCACACAAGCCCTCTTTAGTTTTTGTATTTCCTTTTTTCCTTTTGTATAAAAACAAATTAATACACAAGGACACCCGCTGATTTTTATATGAAGTACTTTCAGTAAGGTAAAGTCTATGTTCCCATGTCATACAGTAATTGGTAGGTTTATGGTCTGCCAGCAATGAAAGTCAACGAGGTGAAAAGTGTGCATCTTACAAAATGATGCTCTCTAATCATGTAGCCTTTTTACCCTACAGTATTTTATATTAAAATTATGTTGCCACTCACACTCATCTGGTGTTTTTTATTTTTTTTATTTTCATGATTAGTAGTTATTCATTTATTTCACAACTTGAGAAACAAGAATCGGGAAATTATTTCAGACATTTGTTTTGTATTCCTTTTTCAAATCGGTGGTCAGTTTGAATGTTATTACAGCTGATGAGGCTTGAAAGCTGCTGCAAGATGTTGTGTTGGTTTAATTGGTCACATCTGTATCACAACCTCTTGTACATTATTTATTCTTTCTAACACTGCATGCCATTCTTGTTCCCATCTAATCAACTGTTTGGGTTTGGGGTCAAAATCTAAAGCTGTATCACCCAGTTTATATACTACAGCTGTTCTTATCTGGGTCCAACAGCCAGACTGTGGCTGCTGAAATTATTGCCACTTAGAATTCTGGTTATATATTTTGTCTTTAATAGTAGAGACGGCTGCAATTGGACTTGTGTTCACACAGTCTGTGAACTATGGAAGTCTATGGGTTTGTCCAAATCCTTCTGGTCATTTAATTCTCCACTTTCCAGTGTTAATGTTAAATAAATAACTTGAAATTCTATGGAAGTATATTATTTAGTTACATTTTTTCTTAATTAACTGTCAGTTGTGTTGCTTGTTCAGACAGGCACACTTTTATATAGGCGGCCTCCATGGGTGACATCTTGGAAGAAGAGGAATCTTATGCAGACTAACTAAGAGAACATCTCTATGCTTGGGTAGGATCATTTTGATCGTTACCATCTGCTGAGTATTTAATGTTTGCTATCGAAAGCTTACAACATATTTGAATGGTCTTTTTAGTATCGTTATGAACTTTTAAGAAAATTTCAGGATAATGTCTGTACTAAATATAGACATCATTCAGTATGATTTACACTTCCGGATAATATCATTATCTTTGATGACAAGAACTTAAGAATACCTGCAGCTGACATTTCAGCCAATTTAAGGAGCTTATTTGTCTTCTTGTTTTGGTTCTGAGAATGAAGACACAAGATGTTTGGGGAGAAGCAGCAGACGATGGAGACGAGTACATCAAGGTGAGAAGAGGTCGACCTGAACAACACTCGTCTGTACACAGCTGGAAACTGCAACACACAAATGATATGACAATGCTGAAAGAGCATCTGGAGAACCGAGAAGAGATTTAAGACCAGGGGGAGATGCTGGACAAACTCAAAGAAACACCACTATAGCAACATATTGTCTTTATACTTTTATTATTGTTTCAGTATGCCAAAAATGTAACAATTAGTATGCTATAAAAAATAGTATGTGACTGTCACAATATAGTCATAGCACCACAAGAATCTCATGATATATGTCATAAAAAGTATATTCTGCCTTCTAAATAAAAAAAAAGACAAAGCCATAAGATATATTATGTAAGGTTAGGGCCCTAAAACTTTCTGAAGATTATACAATTGTATGTTATTGTCCCCAATAAATTAGGAAAAGTAAAATAATGATGTCAATCATTTATTTAGAGACGTTAAATATTGAATGGGGTCAAATTGACCCCAAAGGTAATAGGAGGGATAAATACCACAATAGTATGTCGTACAAATGTCATACAATATTTTGTGAAATTTATCATAGTATTGTGTGTCATAAAACAGCTGTACAGGACTTTTACTCAAAGTATTTCTCTACATTATTAACGTGTCAATATAATGAATGCATTATACTCTGCGACCTACTTTCTGTTTGCATCCCCCAAAGCCTCTAAACTATAAGAACTGTCGTTCCAAAACTCAAAAAGATTATTTTTTCCCAAAAATAAATAAGACAAAGCTTTTAGATCATTTACATGGAGCTACATGTGTTGCCATCTTCAGAATAGCTTGATATGTCCTGTTTCATACAAGTGGAAGACCAGATCTCTCTTTTCACTAATCATCTCCCCATGTGTGGAGTATGGATCTGTGTGTGGACACCATCTGAGCAGAAGGGGGCGGTAGTGTGTAATATGTCTGTATACTCATCTTATGCGCAGTCATGCAAAAGTATTTTTTTCTTATCATATTTTCCCTGAACTGAAACGTGGGTTCTTCTTAAAATATTTGCCCCTTTAAAATTACACCAGAATAAGAGTTTAAATGTTATTTAAGACTCGGGGCAGCTTAAAAACTGCAGACAGCATTACGTTAATATAATTGAGCTTTATGCATAGATGAGGGAAATAATTACATAAATGGAAAAACAATTTTAGATTAATCCAATAAATGATATAAGCTGAACAAGGTCCAAATCATTCCAGAACTAAAGCAGCATTTTATTCTGTGGGGAATGGCTGCAGGACTTTGAACAACATGTAACAGAGAAGGTGGGAACAGTGTATCTATTCTGGTCCGAACTGCTTCGTGTTCATCAAGCTGCAGCTCGAGTCTTCACTAAGACCAGGAAAGTGGATCACATCACTCCAGTTCTGAGGTCTTTGCACTGGCTTCCTGTCTGCTGGTTTATAAAGCACTGAATGGTTTAGGGCCTATACCTTTGTGATCTGCTGCAACCTTATGAACCATCCCGACCCCTCAGGTCGTCTGGGATTGGTCTACTTTCTGTTCCAAGAGTCAGAAGCTGTTTTTAAATCTTGTTTTCTTTTGCATTATGTTTTGATCCTTTTAATGGTTTAATGTGAAGCACTTTGAATTGCCTTGCTGTTGAAATGTGCTTTACAAATAAACTTGCCTTGCCTTAAAAAATAATTGATATTTAACAGAATAAACTAAAGCTGAATTGTTCTGAGCTGGGAACATGTGTCCTCATGCAACAGGAAAAAAATGATCTAAGAAGTTTTTAAATAATGAGTTGAAGAGTTTTAAATGGAATATTTCTCCAACAAAACCACCATTGCCTGAAGGAATGTAGTTGTTGTTGTTGTTCCTACATATAACTCTAGTTGTGCAGTAGAGGAAAGTCTTAATGAGCTGGTTAACTGTTTTGTATCTTGTTCATAGACGAGAACACAACTTCGCACTGCAAGTCAGCGGTGACCTGATAGACGATTCCGGCAACATGCAAAATAGTTGTTTATGTATAATGAGCTGTAAAATGTTCATGAAAGAGAAGAATGCACTACAGGTTAGGGCTCATACACACAACACTGAATCTAATTGTGCATTGTTGTCTTTTTTTTCTCTATACCACAAAGCAAGGGTCAAAGTCAGACTAAAGTGTAAGTATATATTTTTATAGTTAAGTGTGCAGGCAGGCTCCCGAAAGTGAATTCATTAACTTCCTTCAAATACATTTAATGAAATGTATTTTGTAGACCAAAATCACAGATGTGTCAGAGGTCATTACAATCCGTACAGCATAGCATTCTCTGTCCCAGGACCAAGGCATCGGAGCAATGTACCATCTTTGGAATTGATGAAAATAACCCAAACTGAAACCACTTGAGCTATATTGATATTGACAAATTGAATAAAACGTTTATTTTTTACAGTGGGCTACAGTTCCTATTTGGTTCCTATTCCACACAGTTAAAACAATCCAAGCTACAACTGAATGTCAAACATACACGGGGGCCACATGCGATTGGTCATCAGCAACGTGCCGTCATTGTGACGTCAGCGCAAACGGAGGAGGTGGCATTTAGAAAAAAGGCAGAGAGGAGGTGAGAGCATATGACTGGAGGCTCCATCAGAGGACACCGCGCAGCCTCAGGACCTCTCAGACTGAAGGAAGCCACTCGCTGCACACTGCGGATGGAAGGCCGGCCCGTCCCACGTCTCTGCGCTCATTTGCTCGTGCACGGACCTGCAGAAAAAAACTCCTGATCACGGATACTAACACACGATTCAACGAGGATTTCTCACCCCAAAACCCACCGCGCAACCCCGCCTCGGCAGAGGGTGTGGGATGTATCGATCTGATCCACGCGCTCACCTGTTTGTCAGAGCAAGGCTGCACACAAAGTCAAGTGTCCTGCACATCTGGAGCCTGAACGATGCTCCCGATCTTCCTCGTCACCACATGGATGTTTTAGTCTCCATGGACGCAGGAGGCACGATGTGAAAGTGAGTCTTTTGGCTTCAGTCGTCCTGTTCATTTCGTCTATATGCATGTTTTTAGTTAAGCATAATGCATCTCATTCTCAGCATGCAGATGAATCGGCCTCGAATTTGACATATGTTATGACCAGGATATTATGGACAGTCTGCATTCATTTACCCGTGTTATATTTAAGTCTAATATTTCAAGAATGGTTCATAGTCAAAGCCACAACAAATAGATAAAGTCGTATGGGCTTATACGTCAGTTACATGTATCGCATTCAAATCTTTCAAGAGTAAATCTATAAGAAACTGTTAATGATAAAGACATTAGTGTACTTATTGTAACAATGAAGCTACAGGCCTCTTTAACCAAGAGCCACTCACAAACCCTCCAATTGAACCAAGAGGTTCTTCAAACCCATAGTGCGAGGTTTATTAGCCTATTTCCTGTTAAACACAGTCTGAAGTATCTTGTCTTTTGAATATGTTGATTTATATAAGTCTATAATAATTGAAGTAGTACGAGAGTTTTCTCCTAGATATACAAAGAAAGTGACGCATGCTGTGAGTGCATTTACTCCCCCATTAAAACGACTGACGTCAGACGCACTGACTAAGAGAAGCGTGAGTTCATTAAGAGGTTATTTTGAGTTAAGGTATATATTATAATAATAATAATAATATAAATATGTTCTGAGGATTACGGTCTATTTCAACTGTCACAAAATGTATTTGGAGGGAATACATAATACCACATCATGACAGCATCATAATAACATGATATTAATTGATAGTATTGCAATGTGAGGTAAAAACAGAAGAGATTACAATTACAAGGCACGAGCACTATGCCCCCTGAAAGTGTTCACAGCCCGACGGTTTGTAAAGTGTAATATTGTTAAGCAAAGCTTTAATGAAGAAAGATCTTGTCGACATAAATGTTAAAGGTCTGTTCCTTCTCAGAGCAAAGCAGGGGGAGTTTTCTTGGAGAATATTGGAACAGTGTGGAAACGATACATACATGTTGTATTATTTAAAAGGAAAAATCTAAAATGCAATAAGAGCTGACACAATGTTTGTCATCAGTTACATATAGTGTACAATTTGTTTGTTAGCTGTATTTGCCCAAAAAAATAATTACAACTATAAAGTCTGTTGGTCCATCTGTGACTGACAGAGGGGGAAAAACATTTGAATCTATTTAAATTAAAATAAATGATATATTTCTATTTGTTTCAACGGTTTGAATAAGTTGTTTTTTAGTTGGTAGAAATTTTAAGGTTGAGGTATTTCAGGTTTTCTAAAATCCAAATTGCTCTTGAAGCCCTTGCAGTGTTAAATCAAGCTTGTAATTAGGCAAACATTAACTCTTTATACTTTTCTTTGTTCCCAGGAAGTTTCCGACTTACCTTTTGCTGTTACAGCAAACAACGGAGCCTGTTCCTGTCTTTGGTTATCTAGCTGTATGAGTGTTAATCATCCATCATAAAGCTAGATAACCGAAAGTAGGAATGGCCTCCAAACCCTCAGCGTCCTGCGTTAGTGGGAATGAACAACAATAAGACACACACAGGCGACATCATGTGTTTTCAGGTGGGTTATGAAACACTAAGTAGTTTATTTAATCTGAAAATGTACAAATTAACAAAAGAAAAACTAATTTAAGGTATTCTTCGATAAAAAATGTGTTCCCATTTCCAGCTTCTGATGCTTTTCCTAATCAAATGTGATAATAAATAGAAAATCTTTGGTGAATCTTAGGCTTTATGAAATTGTTTAAGACGTTATTCATTTTTTTTCGGACAATTAACACCAGATTATTTGACAATCACATATATTGAAGTATTAGTTGGAGGCAAACATAGATCCAAAATAAAGCTATGGCTTATTATTTCACTTTCATAAACACCCATGTCCACCTTTTCCTCTTATTGATTTAATGAATATCTCATTCCACTTAATGTATTCTTTTAGTTTCTTGTGAGTCTTTCAAATCCCAACTAGTCCATATAAAAAAAACTCCTTTTGCAAGGCCATAAACAAATAAGATCTCTATTAGCTTTCATATTTAGGTTTCTGTCTGTGACATTGTACTCATTAAGACAGAACTAACTTTTCTGAAGGATGTTTTATGAGACCACGGGGGAACATGGGAATACTTATTTAAACAAATCCACAACTACTATACACAAATGATTGCTTGATGATCTCTTTTCTAGAGGGAATAACAAGTGCTGTCCCGCACTTCCTTTAGACTCAGACTTTTGATACCTGATTTGTTTGCATTGTAGTTGTTGAGTTGTGCCCAAAGCACACACATCAAAACAATGAAATACATCAAACCAAGTTAACTGGCTCAGTCTTTATTGCTTTGACAAACTCAAATGCTTTAGATATCATAACTTGAACTTAACTTATATCATAAGTTTAAACATAGATATTATTATTTACAGTTGAAATTGCATTAAATCCTACATTTCTTTGCATGATTGTATCAAAGCAGGTGTGCCTCTTTTACTTTTTTGTTTTTGTTTACTAAAACAACACAGCTTCCCTAACACATGGCATTTAAGCAATGAAATAAAATACTTCAATATCTAATTCCAAAAACGTGTCCAAACTGTCATCATTTCATTCTGAATTAATTGCAGGCATTATTTGATGTGTAAACATACCAAGTGTTGGAAATGCAAAGGAAATCTCAAAACATGTTCCTAAATCTAAATGGCCACCGCTGATCTTCCTTACTCTGAAAGAAAGGCCTTGTCACAGAGTGCAGGTCAGCCTCCTTCGTTGCCAAAACGTCATGCTGTCTATATGGAAGCCATCTTGAGGGAGTCTCCCTGCTGCCTCTAAAATGGTTGTGTTGGCACATAGCAGGTGTTTTAATTGGTCCATCGTTAGCTGCCAGCTCCCTAATCAGCGCTGTCTTAAGCCTTCCTGTCCTGGTGTGTTCTCACATAGAGATGTAGCTTATTAGTGAGGTCACGTTACTGAACCCGTTTAAAGGCCAATCAATGAATCACTCTACATGTAACTGCTATCTGAACAGTGAATTAAACAACCAGTGATTTGGATGTAGACAATCTGACATTTGATTTAATTAAAGAAACTGTTCCTAATGTCACGAGTGGGGAAATAATATTCAGTCTAATTAGTTGAGACAAATTTAGAGAACAACAAACTGTAGCAAACTTAAACTTTAATAAGCAAATAGACATGCTCTTATCAAAAAGTACCAGATTCAGATTCTGCAAGTAAAATTAATAGTTGCTATAGGTATAGAAAGCATGATATTATAACAATAAATGTAATTACAAACATTCACAGATATCTAATTTGATATGCGTTATTTTCCAAACTCTGGACCTTTAAAGGTCAATAAAAACTGCTAAGAACCTGCAGTCGCCTGTCAGATCCAATGTGACTGTATATCCTCCTTATAGACTCACATAAACATGTCAAAGAAGACATCTAAATCAATGAATTTAATAGAAAGGTATATGCCGTTAAACATTAAAATAAGTAAATAACACTTTAATGTTTTGAAATGTTTTTCAGTATTGTGTTTATTTTGTCATTGAAAAGACATATTTCAAAGGAATGAGGGACATTTTGTTATCTGACATTTACGTAAGTTATTTGATGATAATTATACATATATATATATATATATATATATATATATATATATATATATATATATATATATATAGATAAACAAGCCTGATCAGGCCTTGAATAAGGCCCCTATTCGAAACGTTGTCCTCAGTACCCTTTTATTCTGAGAATCGCAGGTTTTTAGTCTATAATAATGCTTTGGTAAAATCTTATACAGATCCTGTGTTAATTAATTTAACTTTGTAGGTGTTATGGGTATACATACCATCCCAGCAATGAACATGGAAATGTATATTTTCCATCAACAATCTCCATCAAAGCGCCGGGATGATGAGTAAAACACTGGTGGGAGCAATGTTACTTGTTTCGTTAATGAATCAATAAACATTAATTATGGTAAATAAATCAAACTAGAGACGGGGGCCTATGCTTTTTTTAAATGACACTGTTCCAAAAAATACCATATACCTCAAGGGCTAATTATTAAAGATGTGTAATAGAGAAAAATACAAAGGTATCCTTCCCTCCTTAACCATGTCTCTAACACATGCTCTGCAGGCTGGATTGTGTCCGGTGGACTCATTACAATTAAATATGTATCATTAACAAATTCACTGTTATTAGACATTTTCCCCGGCTGTTTTACAAATATAGCCCAGAGGTAATATACGACTTACTTATAGCGCGTCAGGTGTGTTTTATCCGCAGTGTTGAGACAGTGAGACGCGCACGCAGGACAATGCGCCGCAAACATAAACGTCTCTTGCAGGAAGTCTTTATCAGACATTCGCGCTCTGTATTGGTCTCTACAACAGACCATTGCTGTGGGATAATACAGGCCTGCCAAACAAAAAAACTCAGAGTGGCCTTACAAAGATGGGAAATAAAGGAAACAATCACGCAACTCCAGCCGATAATGAATAGCAGCCAGACAAGCTATATTAACATAATTGCATAGAAACGAGGGAAGCAGAGAGAGAGTATTTAAAGGCGCAGCAACACACAGCGTGTCCCTCCATCAGCTATATCTGCCTGTCTGAGGGACACGGCAAATATGAATATTTAAATTATAGTCGAAGAAAATGGACAGTCTATTATATTGGCATTACATATTTGTTATAAAGGTGCATTATGTAGTCATCTATGATTCGCCCTTAAACCTGAACTCAAAATATATTTTAAAATGCTAGAGGTACTTCATTAAAAACTGAATAAAATGTATTGCCAATAAAAACACACACATAGACAACTAACCTTCAGCCAGGGCTGTACAACAGAAATACTGAAGTCGTGAGTCCCCCTAATGCACTTAGACAATATTTAGAAAAGCTGTCTCCAAATTGCTTAGGTTTTCAATTTTTATTTTGGGGAGGACTTAAAGGCATATTAAACAACTGTCGTTCAAGTTTTATTGTAGAATGTAATTTCCCATAGGTTAAACAAAGTGAACATTTTCAGAGAAAAATTAAGTAGTGACATTCCTGCTTTGAATTATTTTTTTTTTTTAAAGAATTTAAATCATATAATTCAAAACATTTAAATTTTGAACAAAATTATTGTTAATACTCTACCATTTGTTAGAATATTGAGTTAAAATCACATCCCTGTTCTCTCCAAAGTTTTATATTGTAACTTATAAGGCTGTTGGCCTGTTGGCCTCAACATACCTGAGCTTTATGTCATCTTTGTTGAAAGGTTGCGGGTTTCTTATCAAGACAAAGACAAGTATTGTTTTTTATAGTCTACTCCACAGCTTGAAAAATAAAAGGATGACTGTTCCTTTATTAGACACCAAGCCATAATTAGACAAGCATGTTGGGGGAGGGGCAGGTGTGACACAGGGTGATAATATGAGTTTATACAGCAAAACACTGTGACCAACAGCACATGTGTTAATCAGCCTTATTAGTTTGTTTAAAAAATGGGGTTTATTCGAACATTTCTATTTGTGTACATGTCTCAGTTATACAACAGTAATTGTGCATCGATTCATAAGTATGTCTATAATAATAATAATAATTATTATTTCATACAAAATTGAGGAACTTACTGAAGATTATTTATGAGCTATTAATAAATGAGTTAATAAATAAGTGACATACAGGTCATATGCACCAGTACATGTAAAGTACAAAATAAATGGTGCTGTCTACTGCAGCTGCAAGAGACCTGTTGGTAAACACCAGCCAGCGTCCACATTATCATTCTGAGCATAGCTTCGCTACACAATTGCTGCTTTGTGAAAGGAGCACTTGACAAAGGTCCTCCACTTCTTTTGCCCAACGTTGTATATGTGAAAGGGCGCCGCAGTAAACCCCGGGCAGTGAGGAGGGAACATCGCTTTAGACCAGACAGTGCAGATGTCTGCATTAGCACTGCAGCCATGAGAGTGTCTCCTGGAAAAGTTACCCCATTGTCTTCTTACCTCTTTATGTCTGCGAGTGACTCTCACCGTCAGTGTATTGGTGTGTGGTCTCATGCCAGATCTAACGGTAATGAAAAAGGATATGGTGTCAAATGTGTACCCTTGATTTATATTTAGTTAATGCTATAGAGCACATTTTGCCACTGTTTGGCGAATATGAAATCTCAAAACAACAAATCATAGGAAACTCACACATAAGACAGCTGTTTCAAACCAAAAAGTAAGAAAAACAAAACAAAATACACTAATTGTATCCAACATGGAACCTGGACATTAGGAGACAATACAATTACATCCATCCATCCATCCATTTTCAATACCGCTTATCCTCATTAGGGTCGCGGAATACAATTACAATTAAATTAAATAAAATAAAACAAACTATACCATAACAACAGTATACTTTGAAATCAAAGGGATTCAACCATTTCATCACAAAGGTTAAAATACACTACATAGATCTTGTTATTGAAGTACACTGATAAGCGTACTATAAAAGCTATTTATCTTTTTATTCTTTAAAAGAGTAAATAAACTAGAAATACTAAACAATTGCCTCTGTCACATGGCTGCAACTGTCATTTTAACACAGAAGGAGACGATATGGTACACAGATCAGACTGTGGACTTAAACCATCGATGGGGAGCAGAGTGGTGTAAGAGTGATGCTTTCATTGCAGGTCTCATCTTTAGTAAGAGACGTTTAGTTTTCTGTGGTGAGACCTCGCCGCTCTCACCAGAACAAAGCCACAGTTTTAAAAAATATGACCCAAACAGGACAAACAGCCTCATATCTCAGTACCTGTACTGAACGGCTGTGAGGTCTCCTGCAGGCAGGATGGTGTATGTTTTACATCCCTGCAGCCCCCTTTCCCCCCACATGGATCCCACAGCTGCGATCCTGTCTTAATCTGGGGATAAACGTGATTACCCTGCTATGGCTTGTTCTTGGCTTTGTAACAGCGACAGGGGATCTTTTACAGCTCCCTCTTTTCCCATGGTCGAGTGGGTCTGAGTAGCTAAGACCCCCAATGTGGACCAGTCGCCATTCATCGGCTTTCGGCTGGAGCAAACAAGCACGTCATGCTGACCCTGAGGCAGATAGATAGAGATAAACGCTGTATGTTGAAAATATTATGTACATTATTAATGAGCTGCAGCTTCTCACAGTCCTCATCTCAACTGTCTCTGAAGATGATTTGAGGAATTAAAAGATAATGTTTTTGTGCAGAAATACTAGTAATAATACGTTTTAAGTACAAATATGGTTTTATAACTACAGCATTGGATATGTGATAATGTAAGAATAAACAATACATTATTTTAATTCTTCCTGTTAATATTTTCATTCTTAATAATTACTATACATAGTTTTTATTGTTTTATAACATTTATATTATTTCTTATTTCCCTATAACCGGACAATTCATAAAGATGCAATTACAATAACACTTTTACATTGTTATATATTTGACCAAAATAAATGTACCTATCGTCCACCCAAATCTCACTGCATAATACCTAATCTTAATTTGAATTATTCTAAAAAAGATACAAAGATTATTTAGTCATAATAACACATTTGTCAATTCACATATACAGCAGATCTTTTAACATTTCACAACATATACAAGTATTGTGGGAACTAAATCACTAGAGGAAAATCTCTAAGGAATGGATTTCCATTCTCCCCCGCCAGTCGTTCAGACTGTCAGTCAAGTTCAAGTTCACAGGGGTGGAAATGTCTCGACGTTTCATTCACTTCTGTCGTTCCTCCCTCCTCCCTCCTCCCTCCTCCCTCCTCCCTCCTCCCCTGTGCTCTGCAGTGACTGTTAGGTTATATGACAGAGGGCCTGTGGCGTTGTTATGGCAGCGGCCTGGACAGCACGGCTATGCACTGGTGAAAAGGACAGCCTGTCAGAGAGAGAGAGAGAGAGAGAGAGAGACTCAGGTCCCCCCCCCCCCCCCCCCCCCCCCCAACAGCTGGGCACATGCACATCCCCCCTCCCCCCCTCAGCCCTTTCAAACACCACCCAGACTCTGGGAACACCAATAATTTATCATTCATCATCCTCTGCACTGCTCTCTCTTCATCCACGACCAACTTCTAACTCTTGTGTCCATCCATCCACCACTTAACATCACTCTTCACCTACACGGCCAGCCACCTTCCTCTCATGCACACTTCTTCATCTTCCTCTCCTCTTAGAGCCCAAGCAATCAATTAAAGGATTTCAAAAACAACAAAAAATGAAATGAAAAGAAATGATGGTGAAGACAAGTATATGTTTCAAACTAAGTGTCCGTGTGAGTGTGTGTGTGTGTCGGGGGGAGGGAGATTTAGTTGAGGTCTCATTCAACTTTGAGCATGAAAGGCTGATGATTTGCATAAACTGCATGCTGTCTGAGGGGCCATACTGAGAAAAGATATGAGAGAACACGGGAAAAAAAGAAAGCACAATCCTGCATTGTGGAGCTGCAAGAAAAAAAGGAGAGGGTGAAAATTGGCAAAGAAAAGGTCTTACCATGTCTCCCAGTGGGATTAAATTGTCCTGGAACCTCTTTATATATAATTTGGTGAATATGGCAGCGGCATGGCTGCAGGGCTGATCTCACATCAAGCTCACGCCCGAACTTCAGACAAGCGCATGTGCTAGATGAGGCAACCAGTTTGAGTAAAGTGTACATGTTCAGAGAGGACGTCATTTCATCTGATTATACCTGCACATCAATGTAAAAGTTGAATTACTAAGCTGATACTGATTCTGTTATTTTTTTGTCGTTTTTAGAAAAGGACCCATGACGCTAATGCTGCCGTCCTGTGGAGGATCTACATACAGTTTTTGCCATAGTTCATATATAGAAATGGTCTACCATTACATTTTTACACGAAACAGCAGTTTTGAATGATTTTTGATACTGAAAAAGAAAACACTCTAAATATAATGTCATTGACTGTTATTTATTAGCTTTTTGAGAATTATTTCTTCAAAATGTATTCAAAATATGGATAGATTTTGACTCAAATGTGATCCTTGATTCATGATCCTGTTCTATAATATCAAAATAAGATACTTTATGTCTTTGTAGTGATTTTATTAGTATCTAGCATATAAAAATTGAAAAGCTTTCATTTACACAAGGTTAATATGGCATTTGAAATTATTAAGTCGAGAGGATTGATATGTGTTGCTTCTTACTCAATAAAACTAATGTTGGAGAAATATGATGATGTGTTATTATTTACCGTATTAAAACAGTTCATTAAGGCAAGCGTGTGTTAGCACCTCGGACAGAGACAGCCGACTAAAACAAGCGCTCATGGTTTGAGCCATCTGGAGGCAAAAAAAAGCCACATATTTTTTCCATTGTAGAGCTGTTCAAATCTCCCAAAGACCCACGCTACTTTTTAATACCATAGTATCAAGAAATAAATGAAGTTTGGCTTCCAGACTTTCTGCAAGAAAGGGTTTTATTTGAACCCAAATATGATTTTAAGTAGGTTTGGTGCCTTAATTTGATGAGATTTGTGACAGAAAGCCCGGAAGGCAAACTTTCCCCATGTGCTGAATGGGACAAAATGCCTCAGCTTTCATAAATGATGATGATTAAACATAAACAATTCAGTTCCACCTTTGTGAATATAATGTACTCTGATAAAAAAATGACCAAGACTAAAACGTGACTGCATCGCTCCACACTGTGTTTTAAAAACGTGTAATCAAAAAGACTAACAAGTGAAGTAAAAGTTTTCTGTGTGTGTAAGAATAATCAAAAATAGAGAATAATAATAACATGGGATACATTAACAGATTCCAGCCCTCCACTTATTCAACAATGAAAGAGATGCCATGTAATCTCACTCTAGGGTATTATAAACCAACTATTTAGTAGTGAATGTCACTATTCAGGCGAACAGCCTTTCTGTGGTGTTTAGCTGCAGATTAGTAAACTGCCTCCCACAATGTGACGACCTCATGTCCAGAGAGCTCAATCTGCTGCTGGGCGAAAGGAGTCGTGACCTTTCACTCTCCTGGGACACAACTTGACCCGGCACAAGCCGACAGACACGTGCGTGTTCTTCTAATGCTTCTGGTGTTGCATTAGCGGATCCAGCATCATTAAATAAAACCCAATATAATGAAGGACTATACTCTCTAATGGGAGAATATCTCATTTAAGAAAAAAAGGTAAAAAAAAAAAGTTTGTCCCCAGGGGTTCATAAAGGAGTCAAAGGTCATGCTCAGTTTTCTCTTTTTCTAATCACAAACGGTAATACATGTCTTGGTGCAGAGAGAGTTTAATTACAGTCCTTAATGCAACATTATATCCATATATCAATCATGCAATCCTCCATTTATTTATTTTTCAAGGTTTGGAAAATTAGTTCCTGTTACAGAAAAGCTTACTGTAGTGAACATTGATATTTAGTCAGGGTTCAGACTCTTGTGGAAAGCATTTCAGGATGTATGTTTCCTGTTTCAATTTGAAGAAATGGTAATCAAAGTTTGGTGTGAAATAACTCGACTGGCTTGCAGCAGAGAGCCCTGAGCTCAACCAGCAAGGCCTTATCTCCACCTACTCTTGTGGCTGAATGGGCACGAATCCCTTCAGCCAGCATCCACAAGGTTGAGAGTGAGGAGAGGAAGCTGTTATAGCTGCATATCAAAGCCCATGAGATGTTGGACAATCACATAAGCGTGTCAACATACCTTTGGCCATGTAATGCCTCTGCCCTTGTCATGATTGTATCATGTTCGAGCATCAACGCCTGTTTTATCTTTGACCAGAGGAACCCATGAGCTGCTGGCTGGAGGTGTTCTCGCTCATTCATTCATTCTGCTCTGATTTCCACTTGTCAACTGATAGAGACATATGTTGTCTATTGTGGTGTCACCACAGGTCACATTGCTCACCAAAGCTCAGAAATTAATTTTCAGGTTACGCTGCAATGAACAAAGCATGCTTTTATGCACTGTTATTATACAACAATAAGGTAATACTTATCGTGACATCCCATTCATTACACACCTTCAGATATGGAGTACAGGCATTTTCCATGAGACATTACTGGATGTAATAACTTTATCAGAGCTCTCATGTAAAAGTGCCAAACGTAAAATCATCATCATCATGCATTTCGGAGTGAGAGAAACATGAACTTGGACGTTGTCGCTCTACCTCATGAATGACGAGTCGGCAGCTGTAGACCAGGTCTGTGTCTGCGGAGGGCTGCAGATGATTTTCCAGTCATTTATATCTTCCAACTCAGTGAGCTTTAGGTCTTGTACTCTGCGTTTGCATAAGAATAGAATCAGGTCCTGTGAACTTCCCCAACCTATTGACCCAACTCCCCAGACATGAATAGCTCTGCTATGAGGCTCCCCAGCCTCTCAAACAGGCTTTAACCATGCCTTAAGTCCCAATCATGGTAATTTAATATATCTTAAGCCCCTGGCTGTTTTGCTGGAGCCCCTCTACAGTTTGTTTTAGGCATTCTCTGCTTCTCACCTAATCAGCACTACTCCTTATTTGGCAAATTTAAGGGGCTGCTATGGCCCTACATGTTCCTTTTCAGCAGCTAAATAAGCACAGATTCCATATAATTAGAAAAGGTTTTTTACTTATTAATATTCAGTCTTTTGAATTAGAAGAAAGACAAACATCTTACCAAGGCTTACTGAGGCTGTCTCAAATGCATCAGTGGCTCACAAGTAGCAGCTCTACGTACACTTAGCTGGAGACTGCCATCAGTGAATCTATATGACAACAAAACTATTTCTACATATCATATAGAGCAGAAAAACATTGACAACCATGATTTGTACACCTCTATAGGCACCTGTGTTTTAATATTTGTATTTTGGGAACCTGGTAGCTATAAACTAACCAATATGGGAATAGTGAAAAGTGTACTAAGATGATCCGAATCCTTAAACGCCTACACTGATGACAGCTGCTTGAAAGTGTCTCTTATTTATTTCCTCCTCTGCCTCTCTTTACATTTTGAGGGAGTACCTCATGTCAGACAATCTCTCTTTTCTAGTTTTTTCTGGTTTGGAACATAATTTCTCATAATAACATATAGAAGCACCTGTGTGCCGAGTTATTGAAGGAGGTATCCCAGACTTCTCAAATGCGCAGGAGCTGCAGGGACCTCTTCAGGAGAATGGACACAATACAGCAATAATGCAAACAGTGACTATTCAGGTGTTTTCCTGTTGAAAATCAATCCAGGTGAAAATGTGGCAAGCACAAAACTAACCTCTACTGGAAAGGTAATCCATGCAGACATATCAGTGTCGGATCAGGAGTGCAGAAAGATCAACACCGTGAGAAGCACGCAACAGGAATGCAACATATTCACCCATGCCCCTTAATTATGTGGCGGCACATTCCCTTAATTATGACACTGCTTAGTTATCTGTACCACAATACACACCTGAGGCTTGATAGTAGAATGATGATTAAAAAACTTGAAACAGTATGTTTTACATCCTCAAAAACAATGAACATCTTCTTGAGGTTACAGTGTTTGTATCACAACAAAGCCAAGAACGCAGCTTATTATATTTTTTAATACTGGATTTTACATACAAATGGATGTTCCCTTATGTTCAGCATGACTTTTGTACAACTGGCTGATTGACACAACTTGATATATTTTTAATGACAAAATCGAATGCATGTCAGTAACATACGTATAGCCACATGCCTGCTAATCGGTTTGCCATTTAAATTGTAATTTGACTGACTCATCATTTACTGAACTAGATAATAAAAGTTACCGTCAAAAAATGAAAGTGGACTCTAAATTCTTACTAAAGTTTAATAATATAATGACATTTTAAAACCAAAGTAATTAAACATAAAGGTAATTGACAAACAGTAGCAAGGTGCTGCCTTGTCTTATGGATATATTACAAATCAAAGGTCAATATGTTTAGCTATTTCCATAATTAACTTTTCTTTCAGCTCAATAAACATGCAATTTATACCCCAAAAGGTTAATTTCATGTTCATACATTATTAATCCATAAAACGTGTTCTTGAATTATTTGTAACTGTTCTAATTTAAAATGAGAGTTAATTGAATTAATTGGACCTACGGGAGTTATAGCTGTGAATCTTTTAATGCGTGTTTGTCCTAAGTAAAATATATGTTTTTTTATTTTATTATATTTTGAACATTTAATCTATGTACTGAGTCAAATGAAAATACCAGACCAGTGTGTATCATTCAACTTGCGTCAGACAAATGTCAATTGTATTGGACATTATCTTTTCTAGGAGGTCGTTGAACTCATAAGAAAAATGACATGAGACTGAAGATTATCCATCATAATAAGTTATGATATCCTCAATTACAAATTGTATTTTGATGCTTCGGCAAAATTGTTCTTGAAACCGTCATGCCAATAAAGCACCTTTGAAATTAATTTGAATAGAAAATATTATGAAGATCTTAAGAAGTTAAGAAGTTAAAATCAAGTTATTTGCTTGTTAAATTTAGTTAGAAAACATTTCACATGTATTGTCACTTCAGTCACTAATGAGTTTAGAGAAGCAAGTTGCCCAATGTTGTCATGTTTAAAGATCTTTTTTGAAAGAGTGTGTGCAGGTTGGCGCTTGCGTGAAGCTGATCACTGATGAACCAACGGGTAGAGTGGTGAGAAGAGGAGAGACACACTCATTGTGTCTTCCAACGGACAGCCTGAATAAATCGACTGAGGTAAAATTTAAATAAATTGGCTGTAAAGAAATGTGTATGACAGAATAATTGACCAGCCTATGTCATTGTGGCACCACCTGCTGGAAACGTCAAGGTCTTTCATTGATGTCTTCTCACCTTCATTTACGTCCTGAGTCCATGCAGACCCAAACACACTGGACACTACATGCAAACGCCACATGTTATGTTTGCTTATGAAATAGGCTTGTGAAGGATCTTGTGATGTTTCTATATTAACGCACAATTTTATTTCTCAAAGGCAAAGCAGCAAAGTAACTTTTTGCTTGTTTGGACACACAAGATACATCTGGATACATTATGTATTATGAATTAATAGATAAGATAATACAAAATAAAGAGTCTAAAGATGATCAGGGATTTTTACTTTTCAGAAAAATAGATGCTTAGCTCTGTGACTCAAATATAAAAATAAGATATAAAAGGAAAACATTTTTATTTTTGCTAACTAGTTTTGTAAAATGTGAAAATATTGTCATTCATCATAAAGAGCTCACAGGCAAACAGCAAACTATACATATAGTTAAGCGTTTTCAAACCTCCGCCTCATTTCTTCAATGCAGTGCATTGTTTCAGGTCAATGGAACGGCTGATGAGCTTGGAGGATGGGGCACACATGGATATTTTTCCCAAAGACAGAGATGGGACTGGTCCTGACACAAAGACTTCATCAAAGTTTGGGACACAAAAACCTTCCCGCTCTGCAGATACATAAACCCATGAGAAGAGAAATGTGTACAAGACAACAAAGCCCACATTTGTTTCTCTTCTCTTCACATCCCAATCAAAGCCTCTAATTAACACGGTTTCTTTTCAGATAGTGAAGATCAAATAGTAGCAATTGTCTGTGCAAACTTTGATGAGGTGGAATGCCATGCATTCATGGCGGCACATTCGATAATAATCTCAGTCCATGGCCTGGTTCACTGCACAACCAGAGCTCAGTGAGGCCCACTCTGCAAACAAACTAATGATCTCTAATGAAGGTCCATACAATGATGCATGTCGTGCCAAAAAATTGCAGGACACAGAGCTGACACACACACACGCACAAACACACACACACACACAAACAAACCAACACACGCGCACACACACACACACACACACACACACACACACACTGATGATACAACATAATGATAGGAAAAGACTTTGGATTCAGCAATCAGTTTAAGTTTTGTAAATTCACTATTGGTGAGGAAAAAAAAGCCTGGACTCTATACAGCTGGTAAAGTTTGGAGAGTTGTGTTTCACACTTGAAATGCAGAGTTCTCTGCGCCCTACTTAACAACCAGGCCACGTTGCTGCTGAGAATCAGCCAAACCAGAAGAAAGCCTCTGAGGATGGGTTGTTCACATCTGTGCTGTAAATTCCTGTTTTAAACATATTCAATTGAGGTTCTCAGCCATGCTATGGTTCTAGGAATGGTAACGTCATCAGTCGCTCCACCTCTTTGATCCAGGCTGTGAAGAATATCAACGAATATGGATTGCTGTGAAATTTAGAGCAGAAATTAATCGTTCCTAGTGAATGAATCCTAATCCCCTGACTTTTCCTCTAGCACCACCATGACGTTAACATTTGTGGCTTTGTGTTGACAACGTTAGATGGACTTTGCATGAAATTGGGTGGACAGACTCACTCAACCCAGGATGAATTTCATCTCCCATCATCCGCTATTCTTCGCGTTCATTGCTAATTGGTAAGTTGCTAAACTTGGTAAACCGTATCTCCATGAACACCAGCATGTTAGCATTGTCACTGTCAGCATGTCAACATGGTGACATTAGCATTTTACAGATATGGGGAAAGTAGGCACTAGCATTAGCAGTGGTGTATCTGATCACATTTGATGCAAATGTTAAATAAGAAGATGCACCCAAAAGAGACTAATTGGATGACCTCAATGGCAGATACCACTGCAAGATTGATGCTCACATGCATCCATCCATCCATCCATCCATCCATTATCAGACGCTTATCCGGGGTCAGGTCGCGGTGGCAGCAGGCCCAGCAGGCCGACCCGACCCAGGCTTCCCTCTCACCTGCAACATTTTTCCGAATTTGCTAATCGCATGCAAAAGAAATCCAACACCAAATGTGGCATCACACCCTAAATTGTGGTTCAACCCAATGGCTAGTGTTACAGTTAAACCTAAATACTAAATGTCTGCTTTTATGAGGGCCTGGAAATTAAGGAATTTGTTCTTGAGAAATAGAAAAGTTTACACACATGCAAGATCACACAGCTACACTTGTGTGTGTGTACACAGACACACAAACAGAGTTTGTTAAAAGAGGGCTGGGAGGGAAAGGCTACATTTCATCAGTAGAGCACACAATCACAGGGCCACAGTGTGTCTCTGTAGCCAGGCAGAGCAATGTGTGCACATCAGGTTTTGTGAGGCTCTGACAAGATGCGACAGCCCAGCTCTCATTCAAAGATCCGCAAATTTGGTCCATTTTTCTGCCTTTTCCATTTACAATGCTTCAGTGGAGATTTCTTTATTTCAGAATGGACAATGGTCTCTTTCTTTCTCTTTCCCTACATCTCCCTCTCTCTCCCTCTCTCTCTCTCTCTCTCTCTCACACACACACACACACACACACACACACACACACATAAAGCTTCGCTGGCATTCACACACACACTTGCTTGCTGTCATGCTCATTTTGATGGTAATTAATGACATCACTACTGCGTGCGGGTGCATGGTGGTGTGTGTGTGTGTGTGTGTGTGTGTGTGTGTGTGTGTGTGGGGTTGGGGGGGTGGGGCGTTTGTTTGTTGAGAAAACCGTGGGAACAGGGAGCTCTCCAGGGTAGCGAGTCAGGGCCTCCAACAATACATATGCTGTTGCTTTTCACCCAAACACCCTCCCTTCCCCAGAGAATCATTCCTCTCCCCTCCTCTCCTGTCCCCGTCTTTCCCTCCTTTTTTCCACGAGTTTACCTCTTTCGTTTGCACTTGTCACAATGTGGATCGTGAGAGATTACTGCCCCCTCTCTGTCAGTGTGTCTCATCAGCTTTAACTCGGAGCTGATGGTCTCTGTTTACGAGAAAGTAAGTTACCTGCAAGGCTTATGTCATGCTCTTGAAGTGTGTACGTATATTTAAATCTGGCACACTGTCGGCATGGTGAGTCTGGTGCCGAGAGGATTTTGTGCAGCTACTGTCTCTAAATCATAGTCGCATGGAGGAGGAGTAGAACGTATAAAGTCCACTTACTTTATGGTTAAGAGCGTTTTTTTCCTCTACTTTAACTTCCAAAGTCACTAATTCCGCTTTTATAAAGGTAAATGTTTTTGTTTTAAACTTGTTCACCTTCCTAAGTCCATCTTTAACTAAGCTTTTCTTTGCGGAAATTATAGACGCCGGCCTTCCACTTTGCACACCATCAAGCACCAAGGAAAAGAGAAAGAGTTGTGGGTGGGATGTTTATATTTATGTCAGCATGCCACTTTATCCCTGTTCACCCTAAATTCCTAAAATAAGAAGATTAAAGAAGTCAAGTGTTTAGTCAGTTTCACATCCAGTGTAGGGAACGCAAATATATATTTTTAAAGGCCAAAGAAAAAACACAGTCTACGGCAGAGCAAGAATAGTTGTATTAAAAGCCTCAATTTAGCCGAGCATACCGGTTTTGACCTCACTTCAACTAGGCCGAAACTGTGAAGTCAGAATTGTCTGGGGCTTTTTTTACTTTTGTTTTTCACACCCATATTTTTTTGTTCTAGAGAGATATAACACTAGTTTTACTTGGATGTGAAATTGCTCCCTCCACACTCCTTCATCTGACCCTAAAGGCCCTCTATCTGATCCCGTTAGTAAGCCACCTCACTGAACTCACT
Source organism: Cyclopterus lumpus (assembly GCF_009769545.1). Taxonomy (NCBI): domain Eukaryota; kingdom Metazoa; phylum Chordata; class Actinopteri; order Perciformes; family Cyclopteridae; genus Cyclopterus; species Cyclopterus lumpus. The sequence continues at coordinate 15,862,309 of NC_046968.1, read as the reverse complement.
TTATTGTCTATTTTACACGCCCCTCCCTCAGTACCACTGAAGCAGTGATTACATGTTCATGCATCTCTGTATGTGTTTGTAAAAGAGCACTAAAGCATGTACTGTAAACTCAAACTCCCAGCACTAACATGCCACAGGTAAGTCCCTTTCAATCACAAATTCCCGGAAGATGGAGGTGCTGAGAAACTGACCACCTGCACTTTGCAGCACAGTCGTTATAGCAACCAGCCTGCAGTGAGACAAGTAGTGGGAATGTCTCACATTTTGTCAAAGTATTTATGCAGTCCACAAAAACATTGTTGTGTCCAGATGACAACATACTGTCAAATTCATCTGATATATCTGAAAAAATAATCCTCCAGTGTGTGACTAACCAAAAAGAGACACAAAGGAGTGCATGTGTCTCTGAGGCAAGATACCTTTGAACGGACCCAAACAATGTATTCATTTAGAGCACCTGACAATTCCTTTCTTTTATCAATTACTACTCAAAACCATCTCTCTTCACTATGTTTAGCCTCTCTAAAACACCATAACGCTTTTTCAGGTGCATGAGGGTACTGGTATAATGTCCCTCTCTTGCTCGTGTGAAAACCCCGGAGGCTCAAGTTTGCAGACATATATAATTCCAAACTGTGCTTAATATTGACCTCTTCAGAAGCATGTGTCTCACTATGCTGAGCCAGCAGACTGAACTTTAATACAAACAAATGTTGACCTAACAAGAAAACAAAAACACATAGAGAAATACAACATGATTGTCTATCATATCACCTGATTTGTGAGGGTGGAATTCAACTACACTTTCTTCCAGAAAAGGTAAAAAATGAAAATGTATCCAATAATCAAATCTTCCCAAGATGAGGGAACTTCTTTGGGATCCAAAACAAGTAAATGTTCTGCTATTCTTCATGTGAAACGTTATGGAATGAAAATGTGAAATGTTATAGTCCTGTTTAATTGAATTAAAATATTGTCAATACGCAATGACAAGCAGAAAAATACTGTTATGCTAGGATTTTTATTTCTATTATAATAATCAAATACTATCTCTTATGCACTAATCGGGGCATGGGGGCAGGTGGAGCTCCTAATTAGCTAAACCATTCAGTTTAGATTCCTCGCACATGTTTTAAAGCAGCTCTGATTTCTACTTCTTTCAATCTAGGCAGGGAACTAGTGGCCTTTGTGGCCAAATCAAAGCACTCCCCTGCTATGAATAGTGATGTTTCTGGTTCTCCACCTCACCAGTGCTGTCAGAGAGGCTGTCCCCCCTGAGACTTTCCCCTTTGACCCCAATAAATGGACTCTTGTCAACTGAATAAAAAAGCGGTGATTGGCCTAGTGATGCCTGTTGTTCGGCAATGGCCGTTTGATGAGTAAGCACAATAACAGAATGGATCCTACAGGGAGATCGGTAGAGCTCAGCAATCAGTGGGATGTCTGGTGATATGACATTGGCAATGCAAGCTCTGACCAGTGAGGAGTTTAATTATATGAAGGGGTTTCTCTTTAAACAATTTATTGCATCAACAACTAATTTAATCTTGTGTGTTTCTTTTTCAAATGAGAAAACAAAAGGAAATAGTCTGGAAGAAAGCATGGCTATGTGACTAATGATTGTCAATGTCACGTGGCAATTAGGTGTTGTGGACCTCTAGAAGGGCAAGAGCTTTCAGGAGTGGCTGATGAGGTTTTTTTAGACCACAAGAGCCCCTGATATCTTGCTGAGTGGCCCGGTGAGACCGCTTGCCGAGGACAGTGAGAAAATGTAGGTTGTTACGTCCATCTAAGAGCCCAGATGGACTCTGCCGCCTGCTCCAATCAGCTCACAAAGGTGATATAATTGCCAGGGCAGGATGGGACAAGACCACCGCCTTTGGAGTTCTTCAGTCTCCTCCTTTTCCCATTGCACCTATTCTCTCCCACTCTATACTCACTGATTATACTCCCCTTCCTCATTGTTCCATTATCCCCCTCCAACAACAGGCCAATTTGTCCCTCCAGCTTGGCTCCCGCCTCCCCTCCTGCTGCGTTATTTAGCCCCTCTTCTGCACTTCAATGGCAGGTACTGATTAGAGAACTTCCACGACCTCTTCGCTATTCCGCAAAAATCCCTCCTCCCTTTCCCAGCAACCTTTAATCTGATTACAGGCTTTCTGCAGCTTTTCAAAGGAGGCCAGTCCCAGGAGGACAATGGCAGACCAAGTGGTTTCACAAACACGCTCCCCAGGGTCATATGATTCACAAGAGGAGCTGCGTCCACTCTCCTCGGCATCAGATCGCTGCAAGGCCGGTCCGCTCAATGATTTCAGAGAAACATCTCTGTTACAGTGGATCCATCTTTCACCTACTGAACCCTGTCATCAAAAATCACAGCAAACTCCTGCAGTGTCTGAGAACACTGGATTTCATTAAAGATCCAAAAGGTCCATCTGTCTTTGTCTATTTTATAGAGAATGAACAACTGGAGGAAACTGATTGATTTGTAGCCATTGACAGTTCAAGCAAACATGTTGAAATGTTTAAATTCTGATTATTTTGGTGTTTGGGCGAAAAAATATATATAAGTCTGATGAAGGTATACAGCTGTGTTCAAATGTTGATTGTTTGCTACATCAGTAGCACCTGATTCTGCTTCACATCTCTGGAGGATATATTTTATAATATATGTTTCACAGGTTCATGCTGTATACTTTGTCTTGGTTTGAAATTCAGGCCCCGGGATGTGAAATAACTGCTACACCTTCCTTCATGACTTTTATGGACTGTAATCGGAAAGAGTAAAGAGAAAGTTAATAGTTAATTGTTTGTTAGTTAATAATAAGCTACATGTATAATAATAGTTGCTGATATTTAGTTAGTTGATAGTCAGTTAATATAATGAGATAATTAATAGGTAGTCGGTTAATAGTCTATTCATGTTTAACAGTTGGTTGGTTGGTTGGTTGGTTGGTTAGTAGATCATAATAGTTAGTAACGCTTGTCAGTGAAGTAACTTATGAATGAGGTACAGGTTGGCACAGCCTTCTTTCCTAAAAATGATGTTGTTGTTTTGCAAACAGAAGTTACACGAGAGGGGGCCGATAAGTGAATGGTGAATGGGACATTTCATGAACTGAACACACTGTGAAGGATTAAAGACAACAACATGGACAACGTTGTGGTAGAGAGTGTGAATAGGCATGCAAAGTTAAAACTATAGAATTTGACTTTTTTTCAGCAGAGCCGCCTCCTGCTGGCTATTTGAGTGTAAGGCCCTTACACATTGGCTTCACGTTTCAGCCCCCAATGTTGGCGCCTGGTAGGACACCATGTAAATGCTGTGTGTGTTATCGTACTATAACAACACAGACTCTAAGGTATTTGACCAGAGCAGAGTTTTAATAGATGACCCCCTGAGTTAACTTACCTTAACCCCATCAGGCCGTTTTAGAGACCTCTTCAGTCAATAAAGCTTCTACCACCAGCCGACCTGACAAGCACAAAGCACATGTCCACCCAGTATATTTAGAGTGCATTAATGTCACAGTGAATGGTCAGGAAATGACCCTATTGACTGGTGTGTCCAGGCTTCATTACCATCAGAATGAAGGGAGCAGGAGGACCGGAGCCCTGGAGGCAACAAGCCCACAATGACCTGAAGGAGCTGGACATCCACCGGCCCGCTGTTTAACCTTCTTAGACTCTCCACACTTTCAGTCAATTGAAAATGAAACCGTCAAATGCTGTTTAGAGATGAGGCTATTTCTCCACTCGTTCAAGGAGAATCAGTTTAGCATTTAAACGTGATGCCAGATAAGAGACCTTGAGTTGTCAGAGGTGTCACTGGTTCAGAAAAGGGTTGCTAAATCTAGTCCAATCTAACTTTATCTAAGATATAACTTATATACATATAACATTTTTACAATTATCAGCTGGGTATTTACCTAAATAAATACTGTGGTAATTAAATGTAAATTAATTATTTTTTGTGCATATTTTCTCGATTGGCCCTCCAATTTGTGTTGTTCATCAAAAATTCATACTAATATTTAAATCATTTCTTTAAAATGTTGGAATAATTTGTTATTAATGTTTACTGCTGAAATGAAGTACACGCATCATAGTTTTGTTGTCGGTATGGACTTAAAAAACAATCTTGTTGTTTTAAAACCTGTGATTGACACACTAAAACACTGACTACTTTCTTCGAAACATATCACTCACACACACACACACACACACACACACACACACACAGACACAGTCAAAGGATAGAAGTGTTGATATAAAAGAGGGATACAACTTATCTTTAGCCTCGAGTTTACCATCTAACACATTATTCCCACATAATGTTGACCTAATACCGCCACCGTGTGGAGTTATACCGGAATTGTAATTACAAGGGAAATATTTCAAACAGGGTCAGGTGATTTGTTTGACATCTGAGGGATGAATAAGTTTTATTGTGATATCAAACCAGTTCGCTTAAATAGAGAGAATACCAGCTTTTGGAATAGATGGTTATGAGAAGAGCAATTGAAATGTATAATTGTTGTATGTCCAGGAAACTTAGACCAGGTTTCATCATGAACAGGTATTATCATGAATATCAGAAACCACACCTTGAAGTAAATCTATGGCTTTATCTTGAATTCAAGAGATAACCCATGCAAGACTAAAGATTTATCAAGGTATATTTTTCAAAATGGAAATGGAATAGGAATAGAATTGCTAGATTATGTATTTAATATAATGGTTAATAATGATCTGGTGCAACAGTGACTTTCTCAATCATGTTCTGCCTGCAATCCCACAAGTTCATAGGAGCTGGAATGTATGGAGCATTCAGATGATTTTATTCTGTAACAATGGCACAAATACAGTTGCTGAACATGACTTGAAAGTTGGTCAGATGTTCACTCCTGCTCGAAACAATGCATGAGATTCCCACAGTGTTTTACTCTTATATTGTTATGGCATAGTGGTACACTTATTTAAAAAAAAGTAACACAAATAAGAAATAAAAATTCTGGGCTATGTAATAGTGAATTTACATCAACAATAAATGCAATTATCAATAATGACAACAATCAACAATAACTCCTATGATATTACTATTTTCTTCATCCAGTATAATAAAATATCTTGATTCTCCAAACCCAAATGTTTTCTTTGCTGCGACCTTGTGGCGATGATGGAGTGTAGCAGACCTGTCGGCAGCCTACACTTAATCACGTCTGATAGTTTAACCAGAAAACTACATACACAGCAATTTGTAGAGTTGTGGAGGGTACCCACTCTTTTTCTGGAAGTTTACAGTATAAAAATTAAAAGAGTATACCCACTTCCTCCTCGGTAACCTATCCATCTAACAGCTACCTAACCGTACCCCCACCTCATCGACGACCACCACACCACAAGATGTGAGGCTGCTGTGTACTCAACTGTACACAGTGTAAACGCTATCCAGGGCCAGCATCGCTGCTTTATTAATAAAAGCAGCTTTCGCCAACACAACAGCCTACAGTGCTATCGGATACACAACAGTTATGATCACCATCATACTGGCCTGTATAGTTTGGGCCAAATACTGGTTGACATGCTCATTGAGTCTCTCTCCAGACCCGACATCGCTTTACTGCAGACAAATGAAACAGCTGCTCCTTGGGCAGCAGGAATGGGTGCCATTTGGATTTGTCATAGTTGGCTGCAATTTTGACTGTTTACTACATGACTAAAGCAATCATTTAGTGTTGTCACTGTTTCTGCTGCAGGACAAAGAGTATTTTCCACGGTTGTTGCCATGGCACCAACAGGAGCCGCCCCAGTGGTGCCATACTTGACAAACTGTGATCATGCTTTTGGGCGACTCACTTTTTGATGTGATTTATTGGACACTTGCAGAAGATGAGCAGCCATTTGAGAAGCAAGCAGCAGCTGATGAGTCAGAAGCAGGTGTACAACTATTGATGTGACTTTGTAAAACTGTGTGGGTGTGACAGTCAATGAGTGAAGCAATTATGATCCGCTAAACTGTTAATGCCTCTGCACTGGAATGGATTTAGTCAATTGCAAATGTCAGTCAGAATTGTCTGTCACGGTGTACTTTTTAAAGTTACACTGAACTAACACGTTTTCATATTATTTTATCATGTCATACACGCATTTGACCATTTGTTTTAAAATCACATTATTTTGACTTGTGTAAAAATACATAAAAAGATAAATCTTCTGTGTTAACTTTGTGGTCAAATGTATCACGATGTACATGAACATTCAATGCCTTCCCATCACTGGACTTTTGCCTCTAACTGGAATCCCATTTGTTTACACTTTTGAATGATCCCTCCTTGTCTAATGTGTGTTTCGGAATGTGGTATTTGAGGAATTAGTTGTTTAGAAACTGAAAATATTGTGTCCCTTTTGCATTAGATGATTCAGGCAGGAAAGGGGAGGATCTGTTGAGGAAAGGTTGAGACTTCAGAAACAGGCCCAAAAAGAACAAAACCAAAAGAATATCCTCTCATCAGCTTTGGACTACAGATGGTGCTGAGCAACAAAAACAATGATATATGGTGATTGTTTAAGTTCAGTTACATGTGATTTATGAATGTGTATACAAAAAGCAGATCAGTCACATACAATCACATGTAGTGTATTGGAGGTAGCCTAACATTCAACATTATACAGCAAACAAATCGCTGAAAATGGTATCATAGTTACAGTAGTTACTAAAAACTTCCACCTTCAGAACAAGCAAGTTATGACCATAATACACAAGATTAAACTTTATGTACACAGCTTACAAAAACCTATACATAATTTTAAAGAAATAACTACGATATAGAATTTAAAAATCTAAATTTGACTCCACAAATACTTTTGATTATTCACTAAACATCATTTATACACCGTATATCAACAGTCTTCATTATTGAGAAGTAAAATGGGAAACATTATGAATGACAATATTCATCAATTTAAAAGGCATAGAGCTTTCTCTGGTTATTAAAGATCCAGATGTACAACAACTGATGTATACATGTTTCCCAGTCATTCTGTATATTATAATCATCTTTCACAACATTAACTTAGTGTCTTTGACTGCCCATCGTGCTGCTTGGATTCACAACCTGCTATTATAGTCACCAAGCAGCTGCAAATCATATGACGTTTCATACAAAATTAAAGAGAAAGTAAATATAGCTAAAGATTTCATCGAAAATAAAACCAGTTTTAATTGAGAATCATTTTTCCATTCATGAGCCATTTGATTACCGCCATCATGTACTTAAGCTTCCAATCATTCCCTGATCGGTCACAGGGGCGGAGGACCGGTGTGTTCCTTTCGTTGTAAAACTGCACATTTGTTGTTGTGGCTCCTGTCATTTCACATCGGTAGCATGTTCAAAGTGATATGAGCGGCTTGATGTTTCTAACTTTGCTCCACAGAGAAGTTTGACTCGGATCTGTCGAACAAAGAAATTCACGTTTTTAAAGGGATTTCAAGAGAGCAAGGACCAAATGACAATGACGAAGTGCGAGTGACCTTACATATCTGGGTGCTTGCGTGTCATGTGGTTGTTGTACTCCAAAACAGGAGGGATGCTCTCCTCCTCCTCAGGAACCTGAAACCGACACATGGGATCAGATCATGAGCCAGATACAAGTAATTTCCTAGTCCAGTCTTTTCACTTAAAATAAAGGGCGAGACCACCATCTAGTGGTAGAAAAGCCCTCTTACCTCCCAGTAAGCTTCATCATCATAGCAGTTGTCATCAGAAGGGTCCCCCCAGATAGGCAACCTCAGAATGAGACCTTTGAAGGAGAGAAAGAAAGCACTAAAACAAGATTTCTCACTTCATGTTTGCCTTTTTTTTAATGCCAGTAGTTAAAACCTATTTTGCACTTAAGATAATAAAATGTAGTCAGTGTAACATTCCTAGGAAATGTGCATGTGACTATTCATGAGCAGCTAAACTAGCACTTTAGAATCCAAGAAATGTTTTTTGAAGACAACATGCCTAAATATTTAGCTCCGTAATCCTAGTAAATAACTGAATGATTCCTAACTATTACACACAGAAATACGGACATTGACACAGGCCTTTTATCTTCATTGACATCATTTTTCATTATGCCGTTGTCATACAGTATTACTCAACAGACTGTATATACTAACCAACAACCACTCCTCCAACAACTCCAAATGCAATAGACACACATGTGCCAGCAGCCTGGAAGCCGCCCTGGGTTAATACAGTTCTGCTTGCAAAATCGCCTTCAAAGTCAAACGTCTCGATCAACCTGGACAGAAAAAAACACACTTTTTAAGCCTACGAACCAGTGCCTACTCTGCATAATAAGATGAAACCAACGCATGATGTCTAATGTGTGTTTCCATGTCAGTTAGTGCACAAACATTCACAATGTTTGAGTCAACAAAGATCAGGTTTTCTGAACTTCTAGTTATATGTGTGTGCCAGTCACTCACCCCTCCCTGCCATAGACCTCTTCAGTGGCAGCTGCAGCAACAATAGCGCCTATAAAGCCACCGAGCATCCCTGGCACAGCATGCAGATTGTGGATGCCACAAGTATCCTGGAGCTTTAGGTATTTCTCCATCATGGGCTTAGAATGAGAAAAACAAATCATACATTAATGACAAATTGTATTTCTTCACACCATGGACTAAATAAATGCATTTTAAAATCCTCTAAAACTAAATATAATCTGCTTTAATTAAGTGTAATTTCATTGTCATTATTGAATACAAAATCCTCAGGTTGTTAAAACCCCAAATTCCAAGAATCCAAATTTATTCAGGTCATGTGAAGTGTCTCATTAAAACATCTATTAGAAAACAGTCTTGTATGAAGGTAGATTTGTGTCTTTATTACGCAAACAAAAACGGTTTTGAGAGAAAATTTCGCATTTTTAAGTAAAAATACATAAACTGAAAATAAATTCTGAGTTAGTTTTGCTTATGAAACGTTGCTCTCAAAAAAACTCAAAAAACTACGAGTTGAGTTTGGACGTAGTGGGTGGGGCATACGTTGGTGAATGAGCGAGGAGTTTCTATTGGTGGTTTCGGCTTGACTCACTAACGGGAGGTTATGGTGAGGAGGACATGGAGGTAAATTGACATTATATTGATCCGTTGTCACAATTATTTTAAATGTAGCAGCACTTCACTTTATTTTTATGTTGTTAGGTTACATGCATGCAGAAAGCGGACTTTTATGAGTTTTTTGGGAGCAAATGTTTTCTTTTTGAGAGCAACGGTTTTCTTTTTTGAGAGCAAAGCTTTTTGATTTGCAGCCAAAACATCTAGTTTAATAAGCAAAACTAACACATATGTCATTCTCAGTTTATATATTTTTACTTACAAATAAGACATTTTCATTTTTTGTTTGCGTAATAAAGATACAAATCTACCGTCATAGTCTTGCCTCCTCACAATAATTGTTGCAAAGACTTAATGAGTCATTAGCATCTGCAAACTGTTGTAATACCTGCATCAGTTCATTGGACTGTTTCCATTTTATTTTGTAGTAAGTACTATTTCCTCTTTTTTCTATCTGAGCCTCAGCACAGAATGCAAGAGTTCTGTCAGAATAAAGGTTCGGAGGTGAAAGACTGCAGGCTCACCGTGACAAACAGGTAGCCAAAGGTGGAGATGATGCCACAGCAGAAACCCACGATTAGTGAACCGTAAGGAGTGATCATGAACTCTGCTGCTGTTCCCATGGCAACACCACCTGCCAGAGTAGCATTCTGGATGTGCACCTGTCGGGTAAAACAGCATAGTAATCATGAGAAATACATAAATGTCATGTTGCAGATGTGTGGTTTTTCAGTGACATGGCATCATTACCATGTCCAGTTTTCCTCTTTTGTCAGACATGCTGGAAATGGCCACTGTGGTGAGCACAGAGGAGGCGAGAGCGATATAAGTGTTGATGGCTGCTCTGTGCTGTCCAGAGCCGTGGTCTGTGATGGCCGAGTTGAAACTGGGCCAGAACATCCACAGAAACAGTGTACCTGAGGTAAGAGAAAGTCAATAAAACCACAGCTAGATTAACACATTTACAATCAAGGAACCATGTTTGACAATGATAAATGTAAAACATTAAAGATATTCCAAACAACACTGAGTGTTAAACTGTCAAAAGCAAATCCCTCACCAATCATAGCAAACACATCAGAGTGGTAGGTAGATCCACTGAGGCGCTTGCTTTGGTTTAGGTTTGGTCGGTAGAGAACCCAAGAGATGGCCAAACCATAATACCCTCCAAAAGCGTGAATGACCATTGAGCCACCAGCATCTCTGCACTGTGAGAATGAGCAGCACAAAAAAGAAATTGCAATGTTTGAGGGAATATTCTCACTGCTTGGACAATAGTTAGGCTACCTGTGGGAAGGTTGTGTTGGTAAGACTCACATGAAGAAGGCTGAGGATGATGTATTCTTCCACAGCAAACAGGGTAACGCCAAACAAGGTGACAACCATCAGCTGGACAGGGCTTACTTTTCCCAGGAGGGCACCATAGGCAATCAGAGAGCTGGCAACGCAGAAGTCAGCGTTGATCAGACTGCGGGGACAAAAGGAGAATTAGATGAAAAAGATCAGAATGAGTGGAAACTTTAACAACCAAATCTGCATTGAACAGATTGTACAGGGCTTTGCCATGGCAAGAATGCTTCATCTCAGGGACACCACGAGGAAAAATACATTTTGACATGTTGACAGCTGATGACAAAAGAACCTCTTTGTTCATGAGACAAGGTGAAACATTTCTGTATATCTTTAAAGATAATGCATCTTGTTTTAAAAATGTATTTTCATTTGTGAGTTGCATAGCCCACCTGTGCACATACCAGCATCTGTCCAGTTTAAATGATTGATGATGCATACAATGCTTTGCATTTTGCATTCCTTACCTCTCTACTCCAATAGAGATCTTTCCGGTATCGGGGTCGAGGGCGTGGAACCAGCCTTGCATGAGAAGAGCCCACTGCACACCGAAGGAAGCGATCAGGAAGTTGAAGCCCACACCACCAAAGCTGTAGCGTTTCAAGAAGGTCATGAGGAAACCAAATCCAACAAAGATCATGACATGGACGTCCTGGAAGCCTGGGGAGAGGAACATAGACATACTTGAGTAATGGCAAGAAATTAGCACTTTAATGTTCTACTTTGAATTAACTAAATTAACTAATTAACGAAATAATATAATTAACATTTTTTAAAAAGGCGCAAGATACAAGATTGCCTGTCAGCGGCTCTCAGCAAGTGACGGTGGCTCATAACTATGTGCTAACAGCGCAACTCAGGCGAGAGTGCCAACAGAGCAGCCGTGAAGAGCGCAACAAGGCGCGGGCTCCCCGGGGAGGCCGCCGGTCTGGTTTTAAGATCATTGCAGATGGAGAACTACATAACAAGATCACAACATACTGGAAATACAGGTACTGGATTGCCCGAGGGTCAGAAGTGTGCCCAGAAGAATGAGTTATGTATAAGGGAAGGAGAGGAACTCATGAAATGTTCAGCTTTTAAAACAAAGTTCCACAAGTTTGCGTTTTTCACATTTTAATTATTGTTGTAAAAACAGCCTCCTTATATAATACATAATGATGACAATGCAGCCGTGTAAAAAACAAAGACAGAAGAAGAGTGAAGTTCGAGTCGAATGGCTACAATCTTGTTTTAAACTGTTGCAGCTGACAGATTCTTTTTTGGATTTGTAGGTAAATAAATCAAACAATGTTGACACAGGATCATCAAAACAACACCTGCATGTAGATATGGAACTCTTTGTTGCTAGATACACTTCTACAAGCACTGTATATTGTTGTACTTACTGGGATATCTGAAGTAGAAGTCATTTTCAATATCGCTGGTGATGTTGTGACTAACTTTGAACTCTATCCATTTTCGTACATCTGATTCCTCATCGTACCGGATGAAAACTCCAAACAGTACAATCATAGCAATCTGCCAGACGAAGCAGACAGCCGGCAGACTAATACGAATATTAGTGTTCTTCTCCCGGCAAAAAATGTTTCTCAAAATTTCACCACAGTTCCCCATGTTGATAACTCTCTTCTGATGATGCTCTGATCACACCTCGGCCAGGGCCCCTGCTCCACTGTGACTTCCAGCAGCTTCTCAGCAGGTATATATATATATATATATGTATACTCATGCACATGGTCCTTTAGAGGGGGTGTGCTATTGCTCTGCACTCATTACTGGGAGAGGACACACCTTCGCAGGGAAACCACTCCTCATTGTACCTACCCATCTATCTTCCTCCCACCCAGGCCAAGCTGGAAACCCTCATTCTATAACGGGTCCCAGCAGGAAATACAAATAGTCATTCATGTTTGATAGAAATGATCCATACAGAATAACTTAATATGGTATTATTTTTTAATGTGGCAACTTCTAGCCATCAGTGCAAAATGTGTACATTTGCCAGACAATCGATACAATCAAAAACATGGTAACTATCAGGTCTTGGTGTAGCAGTAAAGATATTCAGCCAAAGAATCCAACACCTGCAGCTGAAGTTGGCATAATTACTTGGAAGGAGTGTTAACTTTTGTGTTATTATTTCTTTAGTTTCAGCCATGTGCTCTGCGAGAACATTAAACTGGTCCTGGGTGAACACACTTGTCAGTCAGGATTACACAACACATCATCACCAGAATTGTGATCTGAATGGAGGCGTGTATTACTCTGATCAGATGACACAGACATGTCTTTACAGGAATAAGAAAACTGAATTGAGTCTGTCAGTCAACATATCCGTCACACTTTGTCATGACCTTTAACAGAGGTTGTTGTACTGCTGCTAACCACTCGCTCTGCACTGGAGAAACTGAGGGTAAAGGGCCTTGTTTAAGGACAACATAAGAAAACTGGGGAATACTTTTGGATGAGTGGTAAAAAAGCAAAGCATCATGCACTGTCACTCCCTTTCTACCGTCCAGGTCTCTATTATTTAGTCCACCAATGTCTAAAGACAAGAGAACATGAGATGATATTAGTCAGTGACAGAAAACAAATAGTAGGACCCCTAAGTTTGTCACAACGAGCACGAAAGTGTACCATGAGCGGTTGGTGCATCACGTGCACATTTGTGCCCTCCTCCTTAAACTCATGTGTACTTTTCCAAACTTGATGCCTATCTATCAGAAGAGATTCCAGTTTAAAGATCCATCATTTGAATCTTTGTGACACTAAGAACATTCCAGATAACTTTTTTCTTTCTCAACTCACTACGTAACACAAAAGGTTATGTATCACTGATGAGATTTTCCTCTTCGATAACATTACAGCAAGAGTTCAATGTCGATTTACAGTTTCTACTGCAGCTTTACTTTAATAGACAACGTTTCATGGTAATGTTTATCGTATGTGTATACGTATTATCAATTATCCCATGCAATGAATCACTGGGTCAGCAAAGAAAAATACAAAACAGGTATTAGATTATTAATTTCCCCAGTATTACATTAGGTTTAATTGTGTCAACAGGTTGAGTTATGTTTTCATGACAGACAGACTTTTCCTATTTCATTTTAGCTGAATGTAAAAATTCCCCCAAGTTGAATGCACGATTATTCAGATCATGTGGGACTGGCTCTTAGTTCATTATGAATTCATTATGGTCTATAAACATTTACTGGGCTGAATATAACAAAATGTAATTAAATATAAAGTGATTCTTAACAACTTTTGTTAAATTCTCAAATATAGTGTAGTAGAGTTAGTATACTAAAATATATATATATATATATATATATATATATATATATATATATATATATATATATAACAAAAAAGGTCGGGAAGCCATTTTGCTTGCGACTCCTCATCACCAGTCACATATGGCCACCAGTTTGACCAAAGAAGCATATTTTTCTTATATAAAAAAATGTTTAGAGAAGAAATAAAAATATAAAACTGGAGTCATAAAAAAATAAACATAACTGTGTAGCAGAAATGGAAGTTTAAAAAAAATTACATGATTTAATACACGTGCAGAACTTCAGATTCACCTTGTGACCCTCCTGTGGGTCCTGAAGGTTAGCTAACATTAGCCACCAGAAATCTGCAGAAGGTACAGCAGGTGAGTGATCATGCTGTTTTGTCTTTTCAGGATGAATATATCTAAAGAAAAAAATATTTTAGAAATTAGTTGCAGTTAAAATGTTGGTCGTTCAACTTAATTAATGCAATGTGGTTAACATTTCAGCCCCAGGGTGGTTAAACATGTGACAGATGAACTAAGCGGAGGTTTTAGATTGTATCTGTTGGAGGCATTCCAGCAATGTTCCCTGCGACATAGTGTGTGTGGTATGCTCTGCTTTAACCACAGAGACCTGGAATGAAGCCAAAGAGTACGTGCACCTGTCAATCTACAAGTTAGTGAGACACAGATCAGGACACTTAACTACTTGATAGTAGACACATAATATAGCCTATTGTGGAATCCCATTAAGCCTGCTCAATTGTCATCACGTAAAAGGGAAACTGTAGGCCAGATGAAGCTATTCAAGTATAACATTAATAATCTATTCCATTGAAGTGTAAACACTCAATGTGCATATTTCCCCATCAGTGGGTTTGAGAAAAAGAAAAGGCATCTAATGATGGATTCCCTCCCACAAGGATGAAAGACTTTTTTGTTGGAATCATTGTGCATCACATAAATCTATTACCTATATATATATATATATATATATATATATATATATATATATATGTCGGGAAGCCTTTTTGCTTGCGACTCCTCATCACCAGTCACATATGGCCACCAGTTTGACTAAAGAAGGATATTTTTCTTATTTAAGGTGAATCTGACAAGTGAAACACGTGCTTGTGAAATTATTATTATTATTCAATGAGTGTTTTGAACATTAATTAAAACCAGCTTGGGCAGCCAGAAGCATGTGACTAACCAGAAAAGATTTCCTAGAACCTATCAGCATGTGCAACCAGATGCCGAACTGATATGTGAGCGTCAGGCAGTCGGCGGTTTCTTGGTGACAGAACCCTTCTGTACACGCTAAAGACGATCTGACACTCAGATAACTCTCAACCACTGTTTTATGATCTGCAGATTTCTTCTTTGTCATACTTCTTTGTCTCTCACATGGTCCATCATGAGACTCCAAGTTCACGCACATGCACTTTGTGTGCCTCAATCACCCACACAGGTGACTGAGCAAAAATGGACCCATTTGACTACATTACTGGTGTAAATAGACATTTACATCTTTTATTATTGTGTATTTTCCACCTGCAACTTTAAATTGAACTATATTTTATGAATATGTGATATTATATGTCTATAATACCTTTTTGCGTTGTAGTTTTCTATGCTTTACTGAAATAAAGATGTTCTTTGGAATTATTTTCTCCTAAATTAATTTTCAGTTTCATTGGCAAAATATCAATTACTAATAAAAAACATTAACTTCAGGGTTTCACTTTAGTTCAAATTTAGCGTAAGTGATCATGCTGATGCAAATACAGGAAATCCTGTATTTTACCAAATCAACTTATTTTTATAACTTGTACAAAATGAGTATAATTTACAGAAATCTAAATTTGGCAAATATGACATCAAAGATCTTTTAATCTAGTTTAATTTGATTCTCTTTGAAGTCGGTTGTATTCCACATGGTTTAATCGTATCCGCCTCACTGAAACCATATGATAGTTAAAACCATATAAGTAAAAAATTAAAAAACAAGTTTTGAATTAACATGACATGATAATACACCCATTTTCCCTAAATTCTGCCTGACATATATATATATATATATATATATATATATATATATATATATATATATATATATATATATTTTTTTTTTTTTTTTCTTGTGAAATAAAGCAATCATGGAAATTAAATAATTTCTTCAATTGATTTCACAAGCAGACCCCAAGCATGTTCACAAAACACACACCATGTTGAAGTAAATTAGGAGACACGTGGAATTGAAGTGAAGGTTTGTGGATTAACATTATTTCACACTTTTGTGGATGTATTTATTGTTTTGTAATTACTTTCCAGTAAGTCAACACATTAAATCGATTTACTACAGGAGCTAAATTCAAGAAGTTTTCTTTACGTCTATTTACTCTTGATGCAATGTCTTAGATTTATGTTTTGATACCTTGGAGCCAAATAAAAACGAACGCAAGCCTCGACATCATGTGACATCTAAGAGCTACAGAACACGCTAGACCGGTTAGGTGGTTGACATTACAACCCTGAGCACCCAGTTTACGTCAGCGAGGTGGGGGAGGAGTGACAAGAGCTCCACCGTCCTCACTGTGGCTATATTTCATTAGAAGACACTTTGTGAACATCAAGGCATTACTGGGTGTTTGTGACATATCAATTTGACATAATTAGGACTCACTTAGGAAATTGTGTCTAGATTTGTATTTGTTCCATTTAGGACTTGTTAATGTGATACACTCGTTTCATTTGGTAAACTTAAAAAAAGAATTGTTTCAAAGTTCAGCACCTCTACACTGAGAATTTCATGTTTTCATTTTCTGTAGGATTATTTTCAAATTGATGTCAGTATGATATGTCTTAACACTGTAATATGAGAAGGATTATCCGGGCTAATGATACTAATCCATTTAACATAAGGCTGGAGTGATATGATACAATAACAAGAACCATAATCTCCCATAGGTATTTACAAAGAGATGGGTATCAATTCAATAACCCCTACATGACATGACACACCCACGCAGCCATTGTGATGAGACATGTCAGTATCACTCAACAATGTCACTTAACTTGTTGGACTAAGTCCTGAGACTCCAGGTTAGGGTGAGGTGGAGATGGTTTTATATTTCCTTAACACTGTTGGGAAAAATAACAGAGAACTGTTTTCATTAAATGACCAAACAAAACTTTTTTGGCTGATTTTATTTATTATTTCTAGTGGTCCCCCCTCTAGTTTTTAAGCCAATTAATCAACCCTAAACCTAAACTAAATTATAATCGATTTGAAAGCCTTGTTCTTAGTCTTTCACATCAAAGCTGGAAAACAATACATCCAATTATATGTTATAGTGTACTACGCCCCAAGTCGTATACTGAGTTTTGATGAAGTTTAATCATAAAAGTGATGAAGTCATTATTGTAGCCGTTTTTAATAGTAGATGTTGATAATGAGAGCCTTAGTACTGTGTTAATCTCATTGTTAGATTAGATTGGCTTCTTCTTAAAACACATGGCAAGGCCCTCCGTAATGACAGAGCAGGCTTTTATTCATCATAGAGACAAATAACAACAACCCCAGGTTGGTCCATGCATGAGGTATAATTGATCTCCAATTGTTCACATTGTATCATGAACAATGTTCGTTTTAGGGTGTTGCCTAATCTTATTGACCTAGTCGTGTTAGTGAAAATGTATCCTGTGAGTTCGTTGTTTCGACAGCCGACGCTGCATAAACACGGTTAATGCTTGTATTGTTGTTGCATCGAATGAACACGTGCAATGCAATCATGTCCTACTAGAACATTCGCTTCTCCCATTAAACAACATGAAAAATGAAAGTTGAGTCAAGGAGGTCGAGAATCGGGAACAAGCTGGCCTTCAAGGGTTGAATGTTTTCAAACGTGTTTGCTACAGTGATCAATTTAAGGAAAGCTAGATTAATTAAATAAACAAATGAACATTATAACTGTTATAAAGTCATATTTCTGACAATTTCCTAAAAGTGATCATGAATGAACTGCCAGAACACTGAATTATTTGTATGTAATGGTTCATTATATTATCAATTTTCTCTTATTTAATTAAGGCTTCTTAAACTATTTAGGTGAATTATATGGACTATAGTGTTGAGACGTGTGATGAGTCTGACTGTGGAAAGTGTTGATTTACCTTGAATTTTGACTTTATTGCTGACTTTGTTGTCATGACAATAACGCCACTAAGCTATACAATGTAAAAACTTTCAGGTTGAACTATTCTACATAAAATTTAAATAAATAAATAAAATAAATGCTGGATTACCATCTGGCCTGAATAAAGCACAACTAAATCCAATTATATGCAGGGGTGCAAACACATCATCACTTGAGATTAATGAATACAGTTTATTGTAAACTTGACTTTATTAGCATTTCTCATTTTCTGAAACATGTTTCATGCTTACATTTCAATATTTTATAACAATAGTAATAACAAATTAAAATTGCTTTACATTTAAGAAATGACGTCCGTTTTCAACGGCTATTTTAAATGACTATACAGCATGACACTTGTTTTGGCAAATACTGAGGTCATAACCAGCACATCTAATATTTCTTGTCTACTTAGTTTTGCTTTTCATGTGTGCAGTGTCTCTGTGTAGCACACACTGAATCAATCAAATGATTTATGAAGGAAGCTGCAATAATCATTATTTTAATTTTGATTATAATAAGTTATAAGTTTATAATTAAGATGGAAAGAGCTGATTGGATGGCCTGAAATCCATGTTACCATGATGCCAACGGGCAGCAGACACAGGTAGAAAAAAATATTAATTTCTAAAAGTAAAGCAATTAGAAAAGTGAAAATGTATAATATAATAAAAATAAGCACTGTATTACAGACCTGTCTTGTGAGCAGACACACATGTGCACCATGTTGCAGACTGTTGTATTGAAAATACTAGATAAGTAATGGTTGGCAATTAAACTTTAAATAAATGTATCCTTGTATCTTTATGCCAAGGCAACTGATGGTGTGACAGCACTTTGTGTTTCGTTGGATTCATTTTTAATTTCCTGATATTAAACTCTTATCTAATTATAGCAACGTTGGCGTATGATCAGGAATAAATCAATCCAACACTTTTTGCTCATAACTTTAGTCAAGTTCCAACTCTCCAACTGCACAGCCAAGCTCTCTTCCTCCCTTTAATTTAAACCCTCTCACCTCCACAGGCACGAACAGCGCTGACTAGTGGTTATAACTGTTATCAGATCATCTACTTAGCATAACTAAATAATACTACTAACTATATGTACACAAGATGATAGACAGCAATTCAATAACATACTAAATGTGTACTTGCACATGTACACTTGTTTAACCCTGTATTTACATAATAAAGTTTACATCACGCAATTTCTCTTACAAAATCATTACTCTAGGTTGCGTTGCCCTGGCCTCAGGCTGTTAAGAATGTCTGAGCTATCTTTGAACAGGATATGTCTTTTAACTCCCAAATGGAAAAAAAAAACTTTTTTCAATTATGTAACATTGCAAAAATCAGGCACATCCCGTCATAAAACAATGCAGATAAATGTGCTGCTCTATTAAATATATTAAGACTCTCCAGTTGATCCAGAATGCTGCAGCACATGTACTGACAAAAAAACAAGATAAAAGGAAGCGAATAAGCATATTTTCCAAGATGAACTATTCCTGTAAAATGATCTCAGAGAAGGCCTTTAGGTGAAAGCTTCTTAAATGTACTGTCACACTTCCCCCGACAGGCTTACATAATCCTTTTCTTGGTTCACACTTCAACGGGTTGCCGGAATTTGAAGATTGATTTAATCCAGAGGCCATTTTCAAAAAGGTTTTTGTGGACCAAAATGGAGAAAGTATGGATTAACTTGCCACGCTGTGTGAGACTGTGTTTTTAACACACCTGAAAGTCAACAAGGTTCATAGTGTCATACAGCACAGGGTGCATATCTATTTAGTGTCAACACGCTAACCGTGTGTAGCAACTCTAAATAACATAACGTAATGATTTTAATATAATAGAAACTCATAACATAATAATCAGCATATATAACCATGAGTATAGCGTAATTAGAGTTTTGGGGATAATATAATAAGCCGTAAACTTAAAATGAGTATCATTAACAATGGCTCGGCATGTACAATTTCAGGACCTAGTTCTACTAAGTCGAACTCAGCTATCATTAATATTATTATTATTAATAAATACACCTGTGCCTTTTCTACTAAAGTCTCTAAATGTTGAGACATCACACACAGAGCTATAATGCCATTAGTCGACTGCATGAAATCTGGAATCAAAGGACACCATTGTTTTTTAAGGAGCTGCTTGGATGCCAACACATTCTCCACTGTTTGAAATTATGGGTTCACAAATCATCTTTAATTATATAGATGTCAAACTTTGACCCACTTATTTCACCTACTTATGAAGGTAGATTTGTGTCATTATTACGCAAACAAATAAATAGGTTTTGAGAGCACATTTATTGTTTATGAAACTATAGTTTGTTGCTGAAAATCAAAAATCTTTGCTCTCAAAATAAAAACCTTTGCTCTCAAAACGAAAAGCTACGAGTTGAGTTTGGATGTAGTGGGCGGGGCATACGCTGCTGAATGAGCGAGGAGTTTCTATTGGTGGTTTCGGCTCTCGGTTCTTGGCTCGCTACGCTAACGGGAGGTTACGAGGAGGACATGGAGGTAAGTTGACATCATCTGTTTTGTCAAATGAATTTTAAATGTAGCAGCACTTCACGGATGATCTAGACTACTTAAGTTAGCTTAGTTAGTGATATCATATAGTGAAGGTGAGGCACAAGTTATTGATAATTTGCTTGGTGTTTTTGATCAAATAATTACACTAAAACATTGCATTGATACTGTCATGGTAATACTTTTTTTCTTTTAATGTCAGAATGGAAACCAACAAACAAACACCTGAGGTAATTGCTTAATTAGTTTTTCGATACAGCCTGTGTGATAGTAATGCATTACACTGTAACGTCTTTTTACCGTGTTCATACATTTAAAAGCCCGTTCCAGTATGATGCACGTGGAGCCCACGGAGGCTGCACGACATCTCCTGTCCCTGATTTCAAGGGCCATACCTGAAGAACCTCAGGGACAAAGGCCGGGCCGAGTCAGGTTATGGAGAGATCCTCAGTGCAAACTGAAATGACCAGGTAGACCAGCATGCACTCATGTCAATGAGCCAGTCAAATGTGTCATTATCAAAGGATGATCAAAATAAATTACAATTTTAGGAAAAAGTAACCTTTTCTGGTTAATATATCATCTTTAAAAGCTGTCATAAAAGTATTGTATATCATATTAATATGTTGCCAAACATGAACTGTGCATTTTAATGATATCTAACCATCTGATTGATCCACAAGACTAAATAGCAGTAGTCCTTGATAAAAGTAGATTTATAAACTATTTCACATTCAGGATGAAGATTTGGTGTTTGTTGAGGAGGTGAATGGAAGTCTTGTTTGTGTTTGACCCATCTCTACTCTGACATCACAAGGGGCGGGGTTAACATTGGTCAGTATCAGACGGCGGGGGGGCACTGGCCAGTCAAAAATTAAACCACATAACTTTGTGCAGAATATTAAATTGCAGGTATTCACGGTAACAGTGCTTGCTTTAACCCACACAGTACATGGGACGTTTAGATTTTTCCAATGAAAACTGTTTCCTGCTGCATCTGTAAATGCCACTGATCAGGCGAGACCAGTAAAACAGTAAATTTGTGAGTCATAAAAATAAAACCACAATCTCAAAGATCTTTTGGTCCATTCTGCTGAGAGATGAGGGGAACTGCAGATTTGGTCAACAATTTCTTTGTGGGTTTTGTCACTATGATGGATCCCTTTCGCATTACACTTGTTGGGGGGAAACATATTGATTATAGAAGCCTTAAGTTAAAAGTGTACAAAAAGAGTAAAAAAAGACATCTCAAACTGGCCTGTTCTTCCACTACCAGCTGTGACTGAATCAATGTGAGAGTCTTCATGGCAAAATGTTACCTTGTGAATCTGTGCGTGACTCATCATCTCAAAATGTTTTCTTGGAAACACCAATCAGGAAGTGAAGTAGTTCTAAATACTTTCCCAGGCATGGCAACATGTCAGACAAGTTAAATGCATAATGCTTCGGTCACACAAATATTCACAACGCTTTAATCGTGCTGGAGAGGGGCGTATCTCCGTGGGAACATCAAACGCCCTTGTGTTTGGGTTCATAACATTAATATCATATATACAGTATATATATATTTATACAGCTCGGTAACTTCACCGACTACGTCTAGATGAAAATCTGCTTTATTTATTACATACATTCTCGTCTGCATTGACTTTGGATGTGACTCTTGGTGTGAACGCAGCATAAGTGTTGGAAAATGTATCGGCTAATAATCACCCCAAACAATCCGATTATATTTCTTTAAATGTGCAATGCATCATCCAATGAGATGTAAACTAATTTAAAACTAATAGTAACTAATTTCAGAATAAGTAGATAAAAACAAGCCCAAAGAGTATCTGATTGATACGAATTCATAGATACTTATGAGGATATATGTACTGTATGCTTATTTATCATGTACTATGTATAATATACCGTACATGTATGACCATATAGAACTAGGAGTTTGAGTATATGTGTGTGGAGTCGTGGATGGAGCCCGGCCATTTGGCCTCAACATTTGAGGCAGGTAGAGTCACAGATCATCTAAGATGTCATGGGTATTGTACAGAACATGATTAGCCTACAGCAGGAAATTGCAAGGTCCATGACCCCTATTGTCAAAGACATATGATTGTTTTTAAGGCAATGTAATTTGAGGAATGTCATAAGTACCTGCACATTAATGCTGTGAAAGCCTTTTCGATTGACAACATCTGCCTCGTTTGGGCCAGAGGGCGATTTGATGGCTCAAGAAAGTCTGTAAATAAATGATTCCTTGTGGGCAGAATCGATATCGCTCATAGAGGAAGTCATCATGATGTGATCACGGATCTTGGAGATCTCGAAGAACTCTCTCCCTATAAAACGCTAATCTAACTAATATCGCTCCTTCATAAATGGGATCTCTGAGGAAGGGAACTGCCATTTCTTTCCAGCTTATCCAGCTAACTTCAAGTCTATGGATGTGTTGCTATGGTGATTTTGCCAAACTTGCTTTGTGGAACCGAAAAACATGACTTATGTAATCTTATCCAAGGAACGGGGCCCAGGTGTCTTATCTTTCTGTCTGATATTTTTACACCAAATGTGGCATCACAAACCTTTACAGAAATGGAGTTAGAATCAAAATAAAGGTCAAAATGGGTGTGGTCCTAGCGAAGGAGCCGCAGGGAGATGGGAAGTGAGGAAGGGGGATATGATTTAAAATTAACATACTGCATGTGCAAAAAGCCAGCTCAAATAAAGAGACAAGGGAAGAAACAAGATTGCTGCCATCACCTGGTTCACTGAAATTTTCCTTAAATCGCTTTGAAAGTTGATTTACACAACAAAAGTTTAGTAACAGTTTTTTTAACATTTTGTTTCAATTTGCATGTCTTTTAGAGCTCTGTTTCAGTGCTTAGGGGGACTTTAACATCTTTCATGAAGGACAAAAAGATGCAATATTACAAAACAAATCAAACTGATACACTTAACTTAATATACAGTACATATCCAACCAGCAGGCTTGCCTTATGTAATTTTGTTATATATGGCATTGAGCTCAGCTCGAAGTTTCTTGAAAGACGGTCTATTTCTGGGGTCATACTGCCAGCAGCTGCTCATAATCCTGGATATTTCCACAGGGCATCCGTGTGGAGCGGGCATACGGTATCCTGACACACATCACAGACAGTTAAAACAGACATCGAGATAACTTAGCACACTGTACACATTTTATGAAACATGTGGAATCCAGAAAATACATCAGTGTCAGAATCAGGCACTGAGTGGAGGAGAAGGAATTTTCCTGAATAAAAACACATTGACATTTGGCTTATTTTGCCTAATGAGTCTTTACCTTTCTCCACCTCATCTCGTGTCTGTTGGTTGGTCATGCTCGTGTAGGGTGTCATTCCCATGGAGAATGCCTCCCACAGGAAGACTCCAAAGCTCCAGACATCACTCTCCGTAGTAAAACGACCTAAAACACCAGCAGGGGGCAGCGTTGGCAAAGGCAAGGGCAACTTTTATAACTGATTACTGGCAGAGAGAAAGAGAAATGTTTCTGGTTGTGCCTTCAGGTCAGAAACAGCTGTAGCATACCATAGTTCAGGGCCTCAGGAGATGTCCATTTGACAGGGATCTGTCTGAGGCCGCCCTCTGCAGAGTAGACCCCGTCATCCTGCTGACGAGACATCCCAAAATCGCTGATCTTCACCACGTTGTGCTCTGCAACAAGACAGTTTCTTGCCGCCAGGTCCCTTTTTAAAAAGACAAGAGAAAGATGCACAGGAAGAGGGATGAACGCAGGGGCTGATACAAAGGAGACACAACAGCAGCATGCTCTGTATGAAAAGAAAAAGAAAAAAGTGGGAGAAAAGGCGTTCTTGCCATGTGCCTTGTGTTGCATGTGAGGCGGTTTGACATGCAGCGTACAGGCTGAGCAGCTACCAGCCGCCTGCTCAGGTCTGTCCCCGCTGGGCTCCTGTAATGAGCAGGTGTCACGATGCTTTGCGTCTCCAACCTTCACTGATGCCTCATCCAAAGCACCACAATCGCTCCCACTCAACTACTGATGCCCTAGAACTCTACAGTTCCCTTTCAGGTTGCATCATTTTGAATATCTTTTGATCTCAACTTTTTCTTTTAATAAATGCTTTGAAAGCACACATTTTTGGGTTAGATGACGTACAAAACCCCATGTTTCTTATCTTTATCATGAGTATTAAGCCATTTAATCATTTCTTATCTTTTGCTGGTGATATAAAATCGTATTTCCATGTATAAGAGTGTATGTAGCTCTGAGTGCATCTCTGAGTGAGATGGTTGTGGTTAAAGGAAGTGTGTGGGTGTGTGTGCGTGTGTGTGTGTACAACACTTCAATACAACACGTTAAGCTTAATTTTATGTATGAAAGTTGCTATACAAAAGGTTTATCATAAAGGGAAGTTAACAGTTAATGAACACATATTCTTGATATGCATTAAGGTTGTGGTTGCATTTAATCATATTACCATGACAGTCAAGTCTTTTCTCACATCTTTCTGCACCGTAGCTCTCTGAACACACTTTTAGAGGTTTATTTAGTTTTGAGGACATTAAGCTCTGCTTCTTTTGAGTTTGAATGCACTTGTTGTAAGTTGATTAATACAGGCGGTTCTGCCAAATTGTGTAAATGTAATGCGCTGCTGAATAAATGGTTGTGCTGTCTTCTTAATGTAAGTGAAAAAAATTGTCAGTCAGCCAACAGATCTCGTTTCCAGCTTCCTCTTCAAGGGCACACCAGCCATCAGTTATTTAGGAAAACCTTTCATCCCTCACTTTCAATTGATTGTCTGACTGCTGCCCCAACATATGGGGAAGTGCTGAAGGTAGAGTTTACTTTGGTCAACAGTTGTATGACATGAAGGTTAGGGAAGTAGATTGTATTCTGTATTATGTCTCATAAAGGTTTTGAAATCCATTTGCTCACAGCTTGTTCCTCACGTGTAGAAACAACATCACCCTTAATGTAAAATGTTTTAAAAAGCAACTATAATGTATGTATCATTTCTCTAATACGCTGCTCTGCAGTGCTTTATGTTTTCTGTGTTCAATTCATGGTGGCTTCCAATCCACCGCACAGTTTTTTGAAATATGTACATGCACTGATCTAAGGATTCTTCTTTGTGTTGGCACGTTACTTATATCTTTGTAACGTCCTCATTGTGTATCTGAAAATACATTTTCAAAATGGAGCATTTTGTTAATTCAGGGAAGCAGTGAGACTGCTCTTCCATAAGCTGATGAGCATTACTTGTCTCATTTATGCTTCACCATCGGTGGCTCATTCATTTGCGGTTTAGCTACCGGCTGACTGATAATGTCCAATCAGATTCAATCAGGTGTTCAGCACAACCATTACAATCAGAAACTCCTCACTTTAGGTAGAAGTCAAACCACAGGCAGATGACATGGTGACGACTCCCAGGGCTCCTTGACAGTGTTGTCAGATCAGATTTGCCCGTTTCCAGCAAAAATCACAACTTAAAACCCAACCAACTCAATAATAAAACCTTGTCAGAGACCCGTGTAAAACCGTAAAAACAATACATTATAAACATACGGTATAAATTCAAATATTTGATGAACACAACAGGTGTTATATTATATTGTATTGTTTTTACAGTATTTTCAAAACCTTACTTTATATTGACAAAAGCAACCACAATATTATCTACCTATTTTTACAGTTTAGTTTTCTTCCCCTAATATTTGGTTCATCATTGCACAGGACTTAAATGTTAAATATAATAATGTGTGTTGATAAAACAGGTATTGAAGAGTGTAAATAGAGCTCTCCAGTCAGTTGGCTAACGGAACAATAAATTCACACTTTTTTTTTTTTCATTCTTTGTGGAATAGTATTTAAAATGTGGAGATTAAATGAAAGTGAAAGGAAAACTACAAGGCTACAATAGCTTCCACCACCCCTTTAGTGTCAAGGTTATTGATTAATGGCATGAAATTCATCAAAATTGAACACTGCGAAATACTGATTATGGATTTTTATGGGGTGGGGATCTTTGTTGTTGCTCTGACTCTTTATCTACAGGTGCACAATCCAACCACATAACCCTTTGCTTTAAATGGTAAAACCCTTGAAGTGTCTAAATGATACAACACCCTGTTCCTGATTTAATGAGTAGGACTATATAAACATATTTGTATAAAATATTGTATATACTGTACAATATAATGTAATATTGTAAATATTGATTTTTTGATTGACCAACCTGTGGATACACTTCTTGCTCTCCAGGAACTTCATGCCAGACGCTACATCTTCTGTCATTTTGACCAACATTTTAGGCTTCAGACTGTGACCCTCATGCCGTAAGAAGGAGAGGAAATCCCCACCTTAATAAATGTGCACACGTACACAAACACACAAAGAAAAAGAGTAATGATGGAGGAAAACAGTGCGGAAGCAATAATGGTAAAATAAAGCTTGCAGCTGTTGGGTAAACGTGCTGAGAGATAAAAAGGTAGAGTCTCGCAGGACCATATGTACCTTGAACGAGCTCCATGATGATGTAGATGGGCTGTTTCTGAGTGCACACTCCTATCAGCTTCACAATGTGAGGATGGTCATACTGCTTTAGGATCCTGGACAGCACAGGAGAGGAAGTGTGTGTGTGTGTGTGTGTGTGTGTGTGTGTGTGTGTGTGTGTGTGTGTGTGTGTGTGTGTGTGTGTGTGTGTGTGTGTGTGTGTGTGTGTGTACTAACCTGGCTTCCATCAGGAACTTACTCTTGTGCTCTGGGGCCAGGTTCTCTTTACAGGATTTCACCGCTACAGGAGTGTTATCAGAGCATAAACAACCACTGTACACGTCTCCAAAGTTACCCTGTGTAGTACAAACACCAACATTAGTTACTCTCTTTTCTAACACAGTAGGGACATAACTAATCCAAAGTTAATGATCAAAGGTTTCCGTGATGAACTGTGTGCAAATATAATCAGGTTTTGAGGCGTGTTTGAGACGACATGGAGAGACAGTTCAAACCTGAAGAGGTTAGACTAGATGACGCAACAGTTACATCAGAACTGCAGGATATTGCTTCATTGAGAAAAGAGCAAAGAACGCTCGGCGACTGAAGGCTTTTCTCAATCAGGAATATATATTTTGTTCTTCCTGTGCAACAGAACCCTTCTTAAAGTGATTTCTGTAATTTCCTGAGTGATGAGGGACTAAATCTGCAGTCCTCCTTCTGTGGAATTACCTCTAAAGTCCAGCGGCAGCTAGTATGAGACTCCAGCAGTCTGAATTACATTTATCAACAAATTCATCTCTTGTATTTCAAAGGGCAGTGTTGCTGAGCCACAGCAGAGTGAAAGTAACACAAAGTTTCTACGAAAAAGACTTTGGAAGATACAGACTTTATTTGACAAATTCACACTGATGAAGCCTCATATTAGCTTTGCATTCACTTACAATGACATCTCTTTCAGACGTGGTCTCTCAGTCTAGAGAAGATAAACCATTACAACGAACAATACAACTCTGTCAATGTCCATGTGGGCATGCCAGTATTAATTGCTTGATAACATGTGAACATTATCCTTTTGAAGTGGCAATCATGCTGATTGATGGGCCCAATTATGAAAAGCTGGCCTCTTGTTATGTCAATTTACAGGATTGTTTTTATTGACATATATGACTTAGAGACAGACAAACACATGTACTCACAGCTAACCCAATTTCTGTGCATGACAAAAAGTAATCCCCTTCTACATTTTCTGTCAACAGATGGTAAGTTTACCTACCCGTCCAATTAGGGGTCCCAAGATAATATCATCATGTTCCAAGACCCACTTGTCCTAAAGGGGTTACAAATTAACAATAAGAGATGCAGTAGTGCTGTTTTAAACTGGGAGACCAGCAAGAAAGGAGAGAACAGAAAAGGGAAGATAATTTGAAGAAAAGAGAGAGAAAGTAAATGTTTGCATGTGTGTTTATCTGTGACGACTATAGAAGCACTTCAATATGTTTGAATTGTGTTACAGCAGTACCTTCAGAACCGGTGTCTTCAACACAATGCTGGATCTCTTGGTGATGTGTTGTTGTGAGGACAGCAGATGACTGATCAGCAGCGGGATACTGAGGAAGCTTTCTCCATCTAAGCGATACAGATTCTACAGACGGAAAATCCCGAACAGAAATTGATCGATGTGCAAACATACAAGAGGGAGAAAATCTTGAGCACATAATGAACAAATCATATAATTATAACAAAATAGCCTTGTATTGTTAAAATAACCTGTATCCATGTTTTCATTCTAATAAAAAAAATAACATTTACACATTGTGAGGAAAGAAACAGTACATTTAATTATTTTTGGTAGTGTCATTGGTTTTGATTATTCAAAACTTGCATACATATTCAAAAATATATGATGTAAAACACAACCAGAAACACATAATGTCTAATGTAAGCTGTCCTTCTACAACTCTCTGCAAAAGTGTTTTGCTCTATTGATTAACTTACATCCGTGTTCTGAATGAGGAAATGCTTGCAGGATCCTTCCCACTGCACAGAGAGCACATAACCCTGTTTCTCTTGACTCTTCCTCACCAAGAAGTCTCCATCATTCGTCAGCAGCTGCTGGACCTCCAGTCTGGGAATGGCTCCGTGGTACCAGTCCTGCTGCCCCAGGGGACGATCCACCTCCTGCACCAGGGTGAGGGCCGGCAGCATCTGGAGGCACGAAGCGAGAACATCAGAATCCTTAAAGCTGACATGAATAATGTCACAATACGAAGTGATGATGGATGGATTTTAGGGGGATTCTGCAGAGAATATATGTAGATACTTCAAAGAAGAGTCTGTCATACATTAAAAACTAACTGCACCACTTTCCGTGCCTCCGGGGAAACACATGGTTGGGAGTTGGAGAGCAAGAAGTAGTTCACAGTTAAAGAAAAACGACAAATAATTTAAGTCCAGTGCATTACAGACACTCGACTGAATGCACTCAGCCGTTTCCTATTGAGGTTGTGTGTGCAGCACAGCTGGGCCACGTTTTGTCAGCGATGATAAAACGATGACATACAAACAGTTTTTTTAGGTCAGGCAGAGTTTCACAAGTAGTGGCTTGACCGACAAAGCTGACCTTGTTTAGTCCAACCGTGCTTCAGGAGTATGAGACCGCAAAGAAAGATCATGTGCCTGAGTGAATTGCAGCAGTGGATACACTTTCTCCAAATCATGATGAATTGAGTGTTGTGTGGGAAGAGGTTTGAGTGTACAAAAACACACTGCAGTTAAAGTACAGAGCAGGCAGGTGGAAGAGTGAGAAGAGGGAAGTGTCCTTTCTTTTAAAATGTCCTTCAACCACATACTGAGAAACAGATATTGTTCATTGTGTACAATGTAATGCCAAACAGCCCACTTGTACTCTTTATTTTATTGTGTAATTCAGTGTGTAACCTACCTCACATTTGGGTTTAAACAGTCCACTCAGATTGTTTATGATCCCGTCCATGAAGAGTTTGGAGGGAGTTGGGCTGTCGTGCTGAAAAAATAAAAGATCCGGAGCACATCATGTTGGTCAGTAAAAATATTAAATAACTCGCAAAAAACATCTAGAAGTACATAGAAGACTTGCAAGGCTATTATATAATTATTTTGTATGACATTTATTTGTAAGGTCCATCTAAAAAGAGTAATGTAGTAGTAAATAAAGCAGCTTTGGATTATGGGTTAATTTATTACTGATTTATTTGCTAAAGGAATCGCGACAGTAAAACAAGGTGTAGGATCACGAAGGTCATTTGCATTGACTTTGAACTCAACTTGACAAAATCAAACAAAACTTCAAGTCTACAAACACATTTGTGGCTCTGTGAGATTTTACTTTTTAACAGCAATGCATTGAGCTATATGCTAATGTCAGCTCGCTGTCACAATGGCACGTTTAATAATCAGTTGTTTAGCAGGTATAAAACAACCAAGTTCATCATATTAGTTTAACGTGTCAACATGCTAACATTTGCTTAAAAGTTGTCTAGGTATTTGGTCCTGAACCATAATATTGACTAATGATGGTGGTCCTCGATAAAAAAAAAAAACTGTTGGGGAACATGAATATCTGTACCAAATTTCTTGGTAATGCATCCAATATTTGTAGAGAAATGTCCCTAAAAAACAAAACAGTCGCTGGAGGAAAAGTCACAGGGTCACTAAAGTCAGTATAGGCTTCATCCTCTAATTAGATAAGATGCTAAACAAAAAGACCAGAAGGACCCTGGCAGAGAGAACATACATTGCTTGAGTTGGCCGAAAGTGAGACGGTGTCTGGGTCCAGCTTCAGAGCAGAGGGAGGTTCTTTGGAGCCCAGCTGGTCCAGTTTCTCTGTCAGAAGAAGCCTCTTAACCTCCAGCTTGGCTCTCATGCCCCGGGACAGAGCAACCTGCTGCCGGCACTCCTCCATCGCATGTCTCTTGCTGAAATGGTAGACCCTGTATACGAAGCAGAGAGCAGCAGTAAGTCAGTGAGAGCAAAACTAAGGGTTGCATAAGTCAATAAAACAACACAAAAATGCAATTAGACAGCACAAGATCACACAGACATCATTATGAAGTCTGCCTGTGCAGTCAGTAAGAATCTCTGGGGACGGCTCAGTCAGCCTTTGTCGTGGATTGTCAGCATGCAAGACCAGTACAGCTTAAAATGTTAGTTATGTCACTGTCTCTTAAATGTTAGTTTCTTTTAAGTTGTCTTGTTCTGTGTTTTTTGTTTGTAACTATGTGTGTCCTATGTTGCTGCCTGTCTTGGCCAGGTCACCCTTGAAAAAGAGATTTTTAATCTCAATGGGATTCAACTGGTTAAATAATTTTCTTTTAAAAAGAAGACAATAAATGACCCAAGAAACCAACAAGTAGTGCCATGCTGCAAAACTACTCTGTGTTCTGAGTCAGATAGTTTGAGGTAATTTGATTAAAGCTGAAACGAGTATTCGATTAACAGGAAATTAATATGTAACTATTTTGGTGAAAATTACTTGTTGCAGTCATTTTATTTTATCTCAACAGCCAACGCTTGTCAAAAGTAAGGATTTGCTACTTTGTTATATGATTTTAAACTGAATATATATAAACCTCTGATATTTTCTGTCATTTCTCTGAGTGATGGTGAGTAGGAACCACAGAAGTAAATGTACTCAGTCTTCAACTTCCCCAGGTTAAGCTTCAAGAGGTCACACAAGGTCAACCTCAACATGGTTTTTACAAAATGTTTCTTCAAAATACAAACCAAAGGGCAGCATAACCTCCACTTAAATCAGCAACAGTTAATAATACCACATAATACATAAATAAAAAACACATTGTTAATGACTCGATCCCTCCCACAGGGCTGTAAACCTCTAACATCCTCAGACATAATCATCAACCAAATCAAATGAGGGGATCAATCTCCAGAACTCTGACCATATCGCGGTATTATAATTCATAAGGCACTTACAGCCCCCTGAGCAGACACAAGTTATTAGCTGTTGCCCAGCCAAGAGCACGCTGAACTCTCCCGATGGGAAGGACGGCCCACAGAGGCCAACTTCAGTATAATTGTCTTCACGGCTCCCAAAGGTCATGTGATTTTATTTTGAAACCTCCTCTGTGACCTCTAAATACAACATCAGAGACTCACTAATTTTGCTCCTGTCTGTGGGCCGCTCACCTCTGGCCCTTCTTGACACCCTCACACTCTACGTCCAGCTCCTGCTCCAGCTGTTCGACCGCGGTCTGCTGGTAGCCTAGAGTCCGAGCTAGAGCCAGCAGCTCCTCCTCTAGCGCAGTCAGTCTAGGAGAAGGAAAAATAACACAAGGGAAGGAAGTAATTGATGCAAAACGTTCAGAGGAAATAAAAGGGAAAACAAATAGTTTTAAGAGGATGAAGTAGTTAAAACAGTAAAAAAGGAAATAAAAGGGAAAACAAATAGTTTTAAGAGGATGAAGTAGTTAAAACAGTAAAAAAGGAAATAAAAGGGAAAACAAATAGTTTTAAGAGGATGAAGTAGTTAAAACAGTAAAAAAGGAAATTAGTCGTCATCTGGGTGAGAGTATGTCGTTTGTTCTCACTTGTGCTGGACTGGTTCAAGCGTGAGGTCGTTCAGTTCGATCTCTCTGGGATTGAGCTGCTCAGTGTCCTCCAGCAGACTACAATCAAATTCTGCACAAGCAGGAGTCTCGCCTACAGAGCTGTCAACACAAACACAGTATCATTGCTCTAAAGGGTTAGCTTTCATGGCTGCATTGTTGTCATTTAAAATGTTGACTCAGTCTACCGGTTCTGTTGGATGAAGCTCTCATATTCTCTGTGAGGATCGATGGCTGTTAGAGCAGAAGAGATCTCCCTGTGGATCTGCACAACTTCATGATGAAGGAAAGTGGAGATGTCGAAATACTCCTGCAGGATCTCTTTTCTGGTTCAGAGGTCAGAGATGCCACATGACAACAGAGAAATACAAAGTTGTTCAGTTTTTCAAAAATCATTTGTGGCCAGATTTTAAACCACATGTAAAGTAGAACAACATAAGCATGTACAGGTTGGTTGTTTCCTTTATATCAGTACTATGAATAAACAATCCTTCACAGTAAACACACAAACACACTGTGAAGTAGATGTCATCTTACAGTATCAGCACCATCTCCTGCTGCAGAGTCTGCAGTGCACTGAGCAGGGCGGGCTGGATCTGACTGTAGTGGTGCTGATGGTAAACTTGAGCAGCTCGCACAGACAGCACATACTCGTTATGCAACTCGTGGAGTTTCATTGAAGCCTTTACATAACGCTCCTTAGCCTTGTCTCGCTCTCTATCTGTGCACGCACACGCACGCACACACACACACACACACACACACACACACACGCACACACACACACACAATAACACATTATAACATGGAGGAAATACACATTTACACAATAAACACCAAACTGTCCCATCAGTGTGAAACTGAATCTGCTCAGAAAAGAAAGTTCCTGCATAAACACCTTTATTGGCCTCCTGGTACTTCCTCTTGGCCTGAGCTGCATCTCTCACTGCCTGTCTGTAGCTGCTCTTCAGCCTCTCCAGCTCTGTCTGGGTCACCTGAAGCAGCACACAGAAACACAGGCAGATGGAAAACAATTGGTGTAAGGCTGGGCTTTATTCACAGAAGCTACTCAATTTGTGTGGTTCAAAGTTGCCTCAGTGAGTGTGAGCTGTACGTGAGACAGGAAGTAGACACCGGCCGCGATACATTTCGCTGCAGAGGAACAACAAACATGAGAAAAGAAGACACAGGAAGAAATGATCTGACCTTTGTTGAGCTGCCGGTGCCAATACTTCAAACCTCAAACCAATACAGGAGCATGTCTGGTGCTTTTCTTCAGTCACAATCACAACAAGTTATCTCTATTGTGCCACACAGTTATTCACACAAAACCAAAGTTGTTGTCTAGACGATAAAGCAACTAAATTAAAATAAACAAACTGCCTGCCAGACGGCCAAACTGCAACCCATTATGGATCACTGGAAATGAACATATCATTTCCCTGATGTAATTGGGTAATACAAATTGTGTGCAGCAGCCAACAGGTTGAGATTGCATCAAAAATGCATTTGCACACACGTTTCCAGTCTATTGCATCTCATTTAACTGCTGTCTATTTATAATGCTGCGACTGCAACGCTTGTGTGCATGTCGAGACGACTCGAGAAAAATCCACAAATAGATTTTAAAACAACTTCAGCCAACACATAATAGTAATGTTACATGTTTGAAAATGAATGTGTTTAATGACATAACATTAAACACAATAAACTCAACATGCTATTTCAATAGTCCAACAGTGGTTGCAAAATATAAGTATTTATTATTTCTACTTTTCAACAACTGGGACATGGATGATGAAGTTTATCACTGAAAATGCAAAGAAAGGGTAAATGTATGAAATGTAACTGAGCAGTATTAGTCCACAGCTGTGCTTTCTTCCTTTAAGAATATATGCAAGATATTATTGTTTTGTGTAGGTGTGTTGTCTGTCAACAAAAATAAGCACCAAAAGCCACAATAATCAAAGTTCAACACCAAAACAGTCAAGAGCTTATTTTCAGCAGTGAGCAGTTTTATCACATTTGGACGTCTGACTGTATAAATGTGGTTCACCTGCCTTTTGTCATGAAAGTAGAAATACGTAAGGAGTTGAATATTGGATATTATGTGTGTGTGGGTGTGTTTTACCAGCCTTGCAGGGACATGCCT
This sequence comes from Cyclopterus lumpus, assembly GCF_009769545.1. NCBI lineage: Eukaryota > Metazoa > Chordata > Actinopteri > Perciformes > Cyclopteridae > Cyclopterus > Cyclopterus lumpus. Next base: position 15,827,563 of record NC_046968.1, on the reverse strand, counting down.
TTTGTTGGGACCAATTGCACATACTATAACTTAAATTGTTGCATTTTAGAGTTACAACTTGGTTTCAGATTAGTTCATCTAATGATAGTGACACTGTGTGTGTGTGTGTGTGTGTGTGTGTGTGTGTCCCTCACCTTGCTGAGCTCCTGCCTCAGCAGGCTCCACTGCTCTGCGTAGGTTTTGCGGAGCTGCTGTTTGTCTCTGATGAGCAGCGTCAGTTTGCTGATGGGACCATCGAGCAGATCCTCAGAGCGCTTCTTCATCACCTGACTGAAGAAGTCCGTCTGAGAGACCAGGACTCCCCATGACTGACAGACAGGGGACAAAGGTCAGGGAGAAAGGTCATTCAGACCCGAAAACAACAGTCCTCCACATGTTTTATCCTCCGTTTGGATGCCGATTTGTTGGTTTGTTAATATAAAAAAAACTCTGTCATTACCTCTCTAATTACCAACTATGGTAGATATTTGTCGAACCCAGAACACTTCTAAACAATGTTTTTGTTTATGTCATAATGCTTCCTGTAAAAGGTTGCATTCATAAGCATAACTTGTATCCAATAATTGAAGAAAAATGTTGGCGATTGCAAACAGATTTAGGATAACACTTTTCCAATAGTATCAAACTTTGACATTTCCTAATAGGTGGCACTCCAGCACCATATTGTAAACACATTGTACTTGACATCCATGGATATGTGAAGATTAGATATATTGTAAATCCAAAACAATGCAGATTAAAAAAACAATCATCTCTTGGTGGTATGCGCTTGGTGGTATGCGCTTTCATTTTAGGATACTAAAATTGTGACCAACAATGCACTTTTGTTTTGTTTTTCAATGCTCTGAATATTAAACACATTTGTCTTGACAGCAAAAAAGCAAACTTTTGATCCGGGAAGTATTTTTGTTCCAATATGACCACATATGGTGCAGAATTCTGTCAGGTATTTCAGTCAATTTGCACCTGTTGTTGTATTAATAATTAAATAACATTTAAATTATTTCTATGGAAAGCACTGATGTGTTACCTCACCTCAATTTGGAAAACAAAATCAAGTAAGGACGTCGTGCTCACACACACACGTTGTGCATGAGCAGCAGTCTTCTACTTGAATGATCTGTTGATTGATGATCTTTGAGACCTCACCTTGTTGAGCTGGCTGATGTAATCCAGTCCTGCACCAGGCTGAGGTCGGTCCAGCTTCTCTGCCATGGCAGCCATGTGGTGCAGCTGCACTGAAAACTCTCGTTCACTTTTAGCTCGATGACCCATCCACTTTTTCATGACCTCCATCAGGTGAAGCTCCGAGTCCAGCAACCGAATGACGGCTGCATGCGCCTGGGGGCATCGCAGGTCCTCTCCAAAACTCATCTTCTGAATAGTCAAATTCTCCTCCCTGTCGAGTGTTTGTGGTCAGCAGTCCGAGCTCCTTTGTGTTCTCATGAAACGGAAAAACAGTGAGGAGCTGAAGCAGCTACCAATGATCAAGAGTAATTATTTCTCTGTGTCACTTCCCTGTGAGAACGGGAAAAAAAGTACAGCAGTTCTAGTGAGGCTGCACTTCCTCATATCTGTTTGAATGTGGTTGTGCATGTACCGTAATTTTAATTTTGCTTTCATTCTGGAAACAACTTCAGTGGCATAATAACTTGCCATTGTTGCAACAGTCAAATCAAATGCATAAAACAACACACACACACACACACACACACACACACATCTTGAGCAATGCATGCATCAGAAACATCGGCTATGTTTAAGAGTGGAATGTAACTGAGGACATTTAAGATACAGGAGTAGAGTTACAGTACAGTTTTGAGTTAATTTTACACAAGTATTTCCATTTTATGTTGCTTTATACCTATATTACTTTGCTGCAGTTCAGATGCAAATATTTTACTTGACTAAATGTATTTTACAGCTTACTTTACTGATTAGATGTACATTAAACTGGATAGCAGTAAAACTAGCTGTGCAACAGGAAGTTCATTACAGTGATTCCAGCCAACAGGAGGAATACTGCTAATACTTTAAGTACATCTTGCTGTGAATGAGTAAAGTCTTGAATGCATGACTTACTTGTAACACGTACTTACTTTTAAATGATCAAGGTACTTCTTCTACACTTGAATATTTGTATTTATTACAATCAAAGTGCTTTCAATGTGTTATGTTAGAAATGTCCACATGAACAGCTGGTGACCTGAAAGCCTGATGAGGACCGGTACAGGTTTACAAAATTGGGGGCAACAACCAGTGATTTAAAAAAAATTGTGGCAGGTATTAGAAAAACCACATATCGTTTCTAGATCACAGCTGATGGCGTTTGTTGCATTATTATTTTTTTAACTTCTCATTTTCATTTTACCACCGTGTGATAAATTGTCTCACTTCAATACTTGTATTTATGACTTGGTCGGTGTTGGATGCAACATCTCTCTGCAACCTCATTGGTTTAATTACACCAGTGAAACATCAAATACACTCATTATACAAAATGGGATGAAGACGGGACAGAAATGCACTTTACAATGCAGAGCAGCTCAGTCTGGTGTTATAGGCCGCAGAGGAAACTTCTGCTTTTATGCTTGCAGCATCTACAAAGAGTTGCATGTTAGAGACAACTGCATAGAAGCAACAGTACTGGACGATATCTATTGTCACAGTTATAGCGTACTAAATGTATACATTTATAAATGAAGTTCCAGGGTTAGGAAGCAAGTAGCCTACATTTAGACTTGTACTGTATTTGAATAACATTTTACTTCCAATTTCTGCTAATTTCTTCTTCTTCTACTCAGACCCTGCTTTTGAAACTCCTGAGTGTATCAGAGGAACTCTCTCCACGTGAAAGATTCACCTGAATACACCTGATGTATTGACTAAGTGTCAAATGGAGTAAAAAGTACAATATTTCCCACGAAAATGTCATGGAGTAGAAGTACAGTATAAGGAAGCATCAAATCGAAATACTCCCATGAAGTATAAGAGCCTCAATAATATACTTAAGTATAGTACTTGTGTAATGTATCTACTTTACACCACTGTCAGAGGATCAGTAAAGTCAGTAGGATTTATTATCTGGGGATCATAAATGTAAAGGCAAAATGTCATGTCAATCAAATAGTTATCAAGATATTTCATTTTGTACCAAAGCGACTGTCAGAGATTGCTGTCTCTACATCAGTTACTTTACAGCAGCTACGTAACTGATGTACAGTAACTGTTTCAATTTAGACCTTCTTGTCATGTTCCCACCACAAGAGGCATCTCTCATCTAATTTTGGCACCGTTTTTCTTTTTAAGGGAAATGTTTAAAAAGGAACAGTGTGTAACATTTAGGGAGATTAATTGGCAGCAATGCAATATCATATTCATGATTCTGTCTTAATCGGTGTATAATCACCTGAAACTAAGAATTGTTGTGTTTTTGTTAGCTTAGAAAAAGCTATTAAGTCAACTTATTACTGTTTACACAGTGATGCATCAGTATAACAGTCTATTAATGTCAAATTTAGTAATAAATCAGTCGCAGGGGCCAATTATGTGCAAAATAGACACTTTTACGACTTTTGTAACAGTCATTTTATTTTACATCGTTGTTATCGTAAGTAATCCAAGTACCACTGTGCAGTTCATACACACGTCATGTGTCCTATTAGAGCATTTAAATGAATAAAAACACATTCAAATTTGCATAGATCTTTATTTTTTTAGTAGAATCTATAATAATTGACATCAATTAAATAAAAGGAAAAACAAGAGCATCTTTAAATTACAAGAAAATTACACTGCACCATTCATATAGTACAAAAATAGGCCTTATTTTAGAGTTATGTCCCATGTAAGATAGTCATTCTTGTACATAATTCATAGGTCACAAATCTGTAAGGTACTGTGTGCAGCCAGGAACCTCACGAAGAGGCAGGAGGAGGTCATCTGAGGCTGCTCCACTAAACAATCACCCCCACCCCCCCAAAGTGTTTCATATATTCCTAAACAAGCATGTGCACACACGGACGCACGCAGATCTGATTCAGCCCTTAAGTTAATGGAGATGGGATACATTCTACCTCCTCTCTTCACAGCTATTAAATATACAGGGTGTCACAGCAGATTTTTTTTTAAAAAGAAAAAGCTGAGATGACAGAATGATGTCAACAAAGCACTTTGAACGCGGGTGAAAGGGGTCAATGGACTGTGACAACCTGAAAGCAACATGTCGTAACACTAAACAGACAGCATTAAAATGATTGTCTTTGGTTATGCCAAAGATATTGCTCCTATTAAATCTATCCAACTTCATATTGATCACTTTCGACTACATCCTAAAGGCAGGACTGAAGCACCATCGAGCTCCACATGAAATAAATCAGCTGTACAAAGAAAAAAGACTCGATCACTTCCATGATCGAGTCTTTTCTTTACAGCCAGAGGAGACAGTCTGCGAAGAGAAGATATTTTCTGTAACATTTATGTTACTTTCTACATTAAAAGGCTTCAGTGACAGCCTTATGACAATGAGCTGCTTGCTAGCACAATTAGAGGCCCTTTACTTTAGTTAGTGTGTAATTTCCTTCACATTCTTGCAGTGAAAGGAGTGAGCAGGCTGCTAAAGGTGTTCAGCAGATCCCCGTGCTTTGGAAGCACGAGCTACTTAATGCTGCCCGCATTCAGGATTTTGTTAAAAGTTGAACACTTTAATGCTCAAAGCTCCGGGTTTAAAGTTTTCTCAATTCTCAAGCTGTAGCAAATACAAGATCAAGCCAAGATGAATTTATCATTTTGAGTGTGAACTCAAGGAGCCACAGAAACGTGTCTGAACACCCCCAAAATGTTGCACTTCAGGGGAAACTTTATTCTTTCTGGAAGCAATATAAATATTGTGTTAGGGGAGATGCACTGTGGATAATATTGATAAGACTGCACATCAATACTAATTGCATTGGTCAAAGTCCCACACTACAGTTCTTCTAAAAAAGCAAACTCTTTGCATCCAGAGTTTTAGAAAATAGTTTATGGAAGCAATTTTAGTGCCACATTGTCCCATTATCTATTGTTTACACACTCCACACTAGGCTGGGAAGTCAATACGATTTTGAGGCTCCAGTCTGAGGCTGTAGTTATTACATTTCTAAATTAGCATCCTCCTTAAACTTAAATCGAAGCCTAAATGGCAGTGGGCACTAATGTACGTGACACAAAGCTATGCAGCACACTCTTATTATTCTGCAGCCACATTACCGTTGTTCCTTTTTAGGGCACTTTCTCTAAATCCACGTTCTCGGGTTGCTTTCCAATCCCGTTTAGTGCTTCCTTGCTAAAACTGCAGCGATAAGCCAAATGTGCTACACCTGCACCAGCCATCTGAGATGAATTAAGCTTGCTGGCTCAGTGCTATTTGAGAGCATACATACCAATCTTCTCCATCTTTTTCAACATGATGTTGGATGGTATTGGTTTGGAAACCAATACCATCTTTATTCTCGTATGGTTTTTTCTTCTTCTTTCTCACTCTCTCTGAACAAGCTCTTGCAATTCAAATCACATTCAGCTCTGAATATATATATGTATCCTCAGAGAAAGCTTTTGCAACTAAAGTGGTTAAATTAAAATTGATTAGTTTTGTGTGCTTGTGCACCTTCTTGCCCTCAAAACAAGGACATTATTTGATTGTCAGTGACAAACTTATGAACAAAAAGGTCTTCACCCCTGATGGAGTAAAAATGTCTGTAACAATTTCCTGTCGATTTAGCACTTAACCGCTAGCCCACAAGGTCTTTGGACATCCTTCTACCCATTCTATTTTCAATAACAGGGGTTTGAAGCCCAGGTGGGGCTGCCCGTGAATGTTGCTCCTAAAGACAATACATTTTAGAGAGATGGGAGTTTCAGCGGACTACAATTTACACAGCAGGTTTACAGTTTATGAATCACAATTGCTCGTCTCTCTTCTTCAACATAAATTTGACGAACATGCCGATCCTCTTAAACCTTTCCCGACAAGCGTCGTCATATGTTTATCTATAATTTGACCTCTATAAAAATGTAACAGCTCTTCTAGTGGTGTATGAAGCCTTGCCAAATGATATGAGAACAATTAAAAAGGATGAGCAGCTGCATGTTGCATGGCATTACCATGACAACCTCTCTCAGCCAGTCCCACTGTTTTTGTACTGGAAATGAAAATGAAAAAAAATAAAATAATAATAATCACAATTTCCACACGATAGAAAAAGAGATCAATGAATTCAAAATGGCTACTCTGAGATGCAAATTTTAGATGAAAAAGAATCACTTTAAAACAATCTTCCCTTAAGGTATGATTAAAACCTCTCAGAATAAATAATTGCTGCAGTATCATTCAGAATATAATTAATTGGCAAGAACGAAGCGATAATCTGAAATTCAGATTAGATGAGGACTGGAGGGTAAGAGCAGAGACACAGATGAGAAGTGGAGTTTCCACGTAGGATTTCTAAACAGCGTTCAAGATTGAAGAGGAGAGCAGAGACAATGAAGCGGAGGAGGAAACACACACACACACACACACACACACACACACACACACACACACACACACACACACACACACACACACACACACACACACACACACACACACACACACACACACACACACACACACACACACACACACACACACACACACACACACACACACACACACACACACACACACACACACACACACACACACACACAAACAAAGTTTCAGTGATGTGTATGATATGAGGGGTGTCTAATGTATGTTCGTAGTGCTAATGTGCTCTGACAAAAGGGAAAGCCTTGATGTATTGTTAACTGCGTCTGCTCTGTCAAGGAATCAATCGCAGGTAACTCAACACCTGCCAGCAGCCTTTGAGAAGCTCTTGTGCTCAACAGTCACATATTGTTCTGGGTCCCATCAGCACACGGGCTACTTCTCAGCTGGGATGTGAGCACATCAAACACGGAAATTAAATGCCCCTGGAAGGCATTGTGCCTCGGGGTTGAGCGAGTAGCCCGTGTGTATATGTGGTTTCTGTTTCTTCTTTTCATTCATCGTACTTTTTTGATACCCTTCCATGTGTCGGTTGGGGAGGAGACGAGCGCAGGAGAATTTAAAGTTTCCGAACCGGGATAAATTGAGTCCATCTTGAATCCCAAAAGACTGGAAGAAGCTTCGTTAGTTGTGTGACTCAGTTTGTTCTGCCAGAGCGGAAAAAAGATGTTTCCAGACTGTACAAAAAGAAAACTAAAGCCCCCCTCACACCTAGAGCAATAACTATACAGATACAAAAACAGACTGTGGAAGATCGATTTTTGTTTAAAGTAAATACAAAACATTGTCTTATCAAAGAGGAAGAAGCACAGCAGCTCTCAGACAGTCTGTGTTGTTTATCTGATGTGCGACACATGATCGTAAACCATTAAAGTCTGGACATTTCATTGACTACCACTATACTTTTGATTTGTGCACTGTGCATTGCTACAGTTAAATGGTGCTTTTATGAACAGACTTTGGATGATGACGTCACTAAACACAAGCCGAGTAATACAATGTTTTGTTATCACTTTTACGTTAAAGTACTACATGTGACAGGACCAGCTTTAGCTCCTCTACAAAAAAAAGGCAGTACACTGCTCATCAGATTCACACAGATGCATACACACATCTCTACTCCTCACATTCAACAATCTCTTCTGGCTACTGCACGGAGAATGATGGAAAGAGAGAAACAAAAGAAACAAACAAATGATAATCATTTGTTTACTGGAACAAAAAGGAACTGGAGGGGAAAATGGACTAAGCACAGACACACTGTTAGTTACCGAGGGCAAGAGGAGGGAGAGAGACGGTTTAATAGAGAGAAGCACCCAAGTATCAACAGAGCAAAGCTCAGACCATCCCGAGCTCTGAGAGACAGCGGCTTCAGGTCTCCCACAGCAGATCCTCAGAGGAGAACCCAGTAAGAGACGGGAAAGAGGAGATGACAGATAACACCAGAAAAAAACTGCATGAAGGTCGTTACCACAGCTCTGAATCATCAGACTAATGAAGGTAAGAAGACTTTAAAAGCAGAAGAGAGGGAAGGATGACGGGGAGGCATTAAAGAGCACTTTGTGTTTTGATAAAGGCAGTCCTCTCATTGTGGACGTCAAACTCTTCATTATCAGAGTCTGTATTTACCCCATCATCCCCCCACATTGTCGGGATGCCGCGGTACGAGACCACCCTATTTCCCCCGAGGCTGAAACTCCCCCTGATGCCGCCGCCAGCCTCCAGAGAGGGCAGCTTGATGAGCGCGCCGGAGCGCAGCTGCAGCAGCAGGAAGGTGCCAGCAAAGGTGGCGATGATGGCCATGCAGCTGAGCACAGCGATGGTGATAGGCAGCCGGGAGCTGAGCTGGAGCTCCATCTCCGTGTTCCCCTTGTCCACCATAAAGTTGTCATGGGACTCGCGCATGTACTGGTTGAGGTGCAGACAGGTGCCAGAGATGGGGTCCAGGGAGTTATGAGGGGGGCAGGACAGGCAGGCCCGGGGGCTGAGGCTGCTGCAGGTCAGGCAGGGCGGTGGGCAGGGCAGGCAGGCTGGGACGGAGGCTGGTGGTATAAAGTTTCCTATTGTGTAGTTGATGGGCTGGGAGCCCACTGAGAAGCTTGCAGGACATTCTTTCACACAGCCCTGCTGAAAGAGGTAGTAGCCGGAGTCGCACTCTGTAACAGAGAAACACCTCCTGAGTCAGACAACCCCAAAACAGAGAAGCAGGACAGTGGAGGCTCAGAGGGCACAGTTAACATGGTGGAACATGTCGTGTCTGACATTTCTACATTCATTCATCTATCCATGGGTTGTCTCTGGAAATGTGAGACAAAGTTTCAGGGTCATTTTGCTTTTAAGTTGCCATTTTCCTTTTTCTCAGAGCTATTTTGCTTACTAAGAAACTGATGATGAAATAAGATTGGCAATTTATATGCTGAGAGCAGCATGTAGAAGTCAACAGAGGCATTCCCATATGCAGGCGGGCCAGATGCAGACCATTGCCTGTAATGGCAATTAACAGAATGGGTTGCTGGGGTAAGAGAACTGAAAACAGTAGTGAGAGCTAACAGAAGAAATAACATGAAAACTGTAGTTATGATCCCAAAATCAGAGGGCATTGTCACATGACAATAATAATAATAAAAATGTATGGTAATTATACTCTGTTCGCCCTCTAATGACTGCATATAATCGGTTCTGTTGGTATGTAGGTACATCTGACAGCCTGTAGGGGTCAGACTGTCACTGTTCAGACAATATGTAGGTGGACATACACAGTAGTATGAGACCTTGCCTATAGCAGCATTTGGATTAGGTAGGAGACACCCATATGGGCACCATTTAATTTAAATGAGGTTATTAAAAAAAGGACCTGCAGTAAAATACAATTTCATCTCATCAGAAGTCAATTTCTGAACCCGTGGGCCATCGGGCTGATGATGGATAAGCCTCTGGAGACAAGGGGCTTAATTCTGGAGTTGCAACAAACAAGACTGGAGTTTGATTTGAGATACTACGCGTACGACCAGATTGTGTCACATGTAGCCAGTTTACAAGCTCATATTAAACCAATAATAATCATGGTCAGGCGATAGCAGCTGGGTTACCAGATTGCATTTTGGCCAATGTGTTCTGCCTCTTTTTCTCTCCCCACGGATCGTTTACCTGCATTCAACCAAAGCCTGCTTGAACGTGATTAGTCAATACTTTTCATATTACAAACAAAAAACAGTCAAAACTAATCTTGTCCCGATGCCCACAGATTTTGTGAATGCATAATCTGTTTATAGAGATGAATCAGAAGTTAGATCTTTGATTGTTTACAGGAAGAGTTTGAATGAGGAGGCATGCAATGCAAACATAGCACACATGGGAGCAGATTTCATCCTCACATGATACTTCAAATTACACTACCCCTCCCGTCAGCTGTTGTGACAGTAACTTCCTGTGAGGAACAAACTGTGGACAAGAGACGCTCGTCTTACCGATGCATATCTGCCTCAGGTCCAAGGTCTTACAGTTGCCATTTTCAGGCTGAGCTTTGTCAGAGGAGCTGGAAGACGCTGAGCCGGTGCCATACAGCACCAGGATGAACTGGGTCAAAGTGCCTGAGTGGAGAGATAGAGGAGATTAAACACAATTAAATTAACCAAGAGACAAAGTAGGCCTGTCAAAAAAAGAAAGGCTCTGGCATTCCCAAGGGTGGATTTTGTAAATGGATCCTCTTCTCATTGTAGACTCTTGGATTTTCTGCATAAAATGACTCATTGAAATGAGCTACCATTTAAAGACAGCATGATTTCACTCTGTGCCTAATATGAGTGTTATAAAGTGCACATCCCTGAAGAATCAGTCAAGTGTGGAGACTTGTGAGAGGTTCCACTTTAGTACATCTCTTCTTGCAGAGGAGGGAGGTGTGAGGCATTTATATATATTTTTTTAGTTTAAAAGAAACATCTAGATCTGTTTTTCTTTGGCTTTCTTGGCTTCAAATAAGGATGGTCCAGTGTTCCCTATGCTAAAGGAGATACAAGAGGAAGCATATTCCTTAGCATTTAGAGAATTCGACCAGCTCTCTCAGACCTTAAACATGTCCAGGTCATTTCCCTCAGTTGGGAACCTTCCTAACTGGTCATTCGACCGCAGCCCAATCTGTAATACAAATTCATCAGTGGGCCATGGGCTCAATCACCAATGTGTTATTACCTCATGCGGCGACAGACAGATAGAATGACTTAACAGATATTTATGTACATGAAAATCTTCTAATCTTAAGTCAATTGACTAAAAATCAAATACATTTTTGTTGTCTGGTTCCAGCTTCTTAAATGTAAGGATTTACTTTGTTATACTACTTTCAGACAAAACCGCAAAAGAAAGTCATATGAAGATATCGTCTTGAGACTTTTAATGACATTTTACTGAGAAAAAAAAGTAAATCCATCAAGAAGTCATCAAAGTTAAGGTCACCACAAGGAACTTTTAACTGGCTATGAAATGTAATACTGATGCATCTATATGATGTAAATGAGCAAAAGAGACCATCAATGACAATATTGGGTTTTTTCTCCACAGTTATTCTTGCTGCTCGTCATCAGGTCCAAATACAATTCCCCTTGAAATCAGACAAAACTAATTATGGCAGAATCACCAGAAGCTCTCTCCGCTCAGAGTCCAGCAATGGTAGTACCTTTAATCAATAATGATAATATTGACATTATTTTTGCATTATTATCCTAATTTCAAATACGGACAAAAGACATGAACTAAAAGAGCACTCAATTCTAGTTATGAACACACAAACATGCAGGCAAATCCACTAAAATGTTAATTTCTCTCTCGACGAAGATGCTTTACCGTAGTCACTGGCACCAGCCACGTTCTCGATCTCCAGCGTCCACGCCCCGGTGGGGTTTTCATCCCAGGAATGGGTGGTCATGAAAGCCCAGTCGTTAAAACCCTCTGATGAGTAGTCATGAGGCCTGCAGGAAAATCAAGAGTAGGCAGTGTAAACAGTTTGTGTTTACTAACTTGCACTGTTTTGTCCGTGTGTACTTGTGTGTTTGTACCTGGGGTGGAGCAGAGTGGAGCGTGTGCCGGCAGGACTAATGAGGTGGATCGCCAGGTTCCCCCTGCGGTTGTAGGACAGAGAGAGTCGGGCCTGAACGTGCTCTAATGCCGTCACGTGACTCTCTGTCCCAATGCAGGCGTCCACGCTCATGTTGATCGACAGATGGCTGCCGATGTTCCTGTCAAACATGAGAAAGGACGTATGGAAAAGACACATGAACACAGCGGTATATACGAGTTGTGGGTTCTGTGCTGCTAAAATCATTACTTGCTGGTTCTGAGCTAGGAATTATCTACACTCCAGATAACTGCGAATGTTACGCGTGGCTGAGGGCCAGTGTGAAAGTATGCAAAGGGTGAAGAGTTAGTGGCCTTGAACAGGATTAGCATCTCACAACGTGTAGCACCAGTGTCCTTTGTGGAAGTGAGGCGCCCACCTCTTTTTATTCCCTTTGGAGATTACACGCATCCAGAACAATTCTGGCGTGGAGGAAAACGACTCAAGTGATCACTGAACTGTCCTGGTCCCTCCAGGTTCAGTCTGATACATTTTTCAAGATTCATTTTTGGACTACATAAACGCCTTTGACCTTTGCAGCAGCCTCACATGGGAAAAGTCCAAAAGGTCAATTTACAGCACTTTTCTACAGTAGATGCCTACAACAACATACAGTGAATTTCCACATTATTATTGTGACGCAAATTTGGCAGCGATGCAGCACTTCGACATTTGCCTGTTCGGTCATGTATTTTGTGGCGTTTCGAGTCAAAACAAAACAAAAAACACAAGATGGAAATAGAAATGTATACAAATGGCTGCTGTAGTCAATTTATCATCATCATTTGACCACTGTGGCACACTGTGATTTAAGGTCTGGGAGACGCTAAATGTGTGGCGCTGTTGTAGAGCATCGGATCGAGAAAGAAAGGAGACAAGTTTAGCTCTTTTTGTCGTCAACATTTCAGTCAGATACAGGTGAAAATCACCTCAGTGATGATTGTAAATATTATAGTTGAAAAATAAAAAATGCCTGGGGAATAGTACAAGCTTTCTCTGTTCAGTCTCATCAAAATAAAACACAAGCCAAAATATCAACATTAGTTTGTTCTCACAGCAGATCTGGTCCAATATATGTTCTTCCAAATCCATACTTATCACATATTGGAAACATTTTCTTAATTGATATTTAAATTAAATCTGTTAACAGCAATAATCCTGGAGACATGATTATGAAGCTTTTCAGAACCACCCACAAAATACTCTGGGAGGCAGCCAAACCTGAGGCCGTCCAGTTGGTGGTTTCTAGATCATAAATCACTTTTTGAACATATTTGTCAGAGCTTCCACACACGCACACGCTTTCCTGCAGAGACTACATGCTTTAAGGCCCAATCCATCTTTACAAATGTAAACTCGGTTAGGCTAACCAATATAAATTAAATCAATGATCTGCAAACCCCTGACACTCTGAAATCTATAAAGACATCTTCATATACACAGAATAGCACTTAACTCAAAAGTTATCCATTCATCATCTGAATGTTACACAATTAAATGGCAAAAGGAATTGGGATTATGGTCATAATTGTGCAGTACTGCCAGTTTCCCTGGAAATGGGTCCTTTTTGATCAAAAAGCCATGTTTCTGTAAGATTTAATGCCTGTTTCCAATTGAGAAAGACACTTAACACATACCTGCAGACTTATTTCAAGTCACTCTGTATAAGTGAGCCAGCTAAACACCTAAAATGTAAATTGAATAACATGCCTTGACTGCTGCTCCCAGACGCTCAAACCATCTGCTCTGAGCATCTCATAGCTGCAGTGAAAGAGAGAGACACCTCTAACCCAGCGAGTAAAGTGACAGTGAGTGCATAATGAAGAGGAGAAGTCAGGCTGTGTTTAGACTGTGACACCAGGAAAATGAGTAATGAAATGGCAAAGGAGATATTTAACAGAGAAAGCAACACATGAATTTATTTAATTTATATTTCTCTTTTAAATGCTGCCTGTCAAGCCGACAGATCATTTTAACTGGTGCCCTGAGCCGAGCTGCAGATGAAGACATGACATAAGTCACTGCAGCAAAGCATTCTCTTCTGTTATGGACCAGTTTAATGTCGCTTAGCGCCCGCCCACTGACGCTCAGGTGACGCTATCATGCCACTTAGTCTTTTATTAGTTTTCGTCAAAATAATGTTTTTATTCTGTTCTGCCATTTCTTGTAATCGTATATAGACTACTATTATTTGAAATCAATAATAAATATTTTTTCTGATCACATTTATTTAGCTCTGTTGTCTATATGCTGCTGCTATCATAGCCAGGACACTCCTGTATGCCAGCCAGGATCTTTTATGGTACATAATGGGTATTCCGGTCATTTAGTATTGCACTTCCAAAAAGTTGGACTCAGAAGAGACAGATTGAGACAGTCAGGAGATAACCTGGTTATTATTCCAAAGGTTAGAAAGCTTCCTCCATCGCCAAAGATGACAAGCTGATTTTAAGTGTTGAATAGTGCTCGACATGCCGAGTACATTGCTGTGCATGTAAGATCATTGCAGTGCCCCTGGAGATACACATAAATCATATACTGTATGTTAGGCCTCACACTTATTATTTGAAACTTCTGTTTGAATGTGCAAACATTTTTAATATTCAACCTGTAATAATCAGCGCTGATGCAGCGGAGAGCGTTTCTTAAAATACAATCTGATCCAGTGACAGACCAGCTGCTCCACCAGTAAACCTATTGCTCTTCTCTTTGCTCACACAAAATGGAGAAAACCAGTTAGCCATGCTGAGCAGACAACCATGACAAACCATATGGGAGTAAAGTGGGTAAAGATTATGGTTTTGACAAAAACAGACTGGTTTGTGGGTAAAACAGACTGGTTTGTAGGTAACGGTTAGTAAGGTTGTTAGTGTGAGTGTTAAATGCAACTGCATTACAATAATCTCAGCTCATCACTCAAGTGAGGCAGCGGAGGCACCTTCCACTCAACAGAACATTATTCTAAAATGTAGTTTAGGATTCAGCTGTGTGGGTTCAAATTAATTCAAAACAAATTACTTGTTACTGAAGTGATAGCGGTAAGTGTGTTTTTGTGTGCGTGTGTAATGTACTGACCTTGGCTCACTGACCATGGTGATCACACATTTCCGCTGTGGCCTCACACTGGTCCATGTTTCTGCCAGCTCTACAATGGCACTGGCATCAAGTAGACCGTATCCATACGAATGGCTCACTGCAGAAACCAAGAGAGACAAGAGGGAACAGACACATGAATGTCGGCCTGCTGAGCTCAACGAGTTACAACTACATTTCAAGCTTTCACACAACCAATTCCAGGGACTTGCATCTCTAGAGACAATTTGGTTAATGAGAATCATAACATGCAGATGGTTGAAAAAACATGCAGATGGTTGAAAAAAAAAAAACTTAGAAGGAGTTGCTGTACCTTTGCGCCCAACCCCATTTGTTCTCCAGTCGTTGGTGAGCAGGTGGGCAGGGTGAGAGGTTCGTACAACCAGATGTTGCATATCCCTCCAGGTCAGATTTTTACTGGAATGTGTGTATGTGCAAGCACAGCCACATAAAGAGAAAGACACACACACACGGTCAAACAGATCAAACAGAAGCCTCCAACAATACCTCCTACAGTCTTAACCTGCAGGTGGACAGCTGAATAAATACAATGAAGTACATACTTTTCTGAATGAGACTAAATCTTGAGTAAACATGTGTTTTAACTCATTTTCCTAACTGACGCCATGCAGGTTTGAATGGACAAAAAAGGGTCACAGTTGGGTTCAACTTTAAAAAAGGTATAATGTCTTGCAATCGTCTCACTTTATTTTTGCCATAAGACTAACAACTCATTTTCAGCACTGCTTGACTAGACAAGAATGATTAGTGCTGTTGTTGTTAATGCACTGTAAGTCTGTCAGACAGAGGTTAAAAAGTCATTTGTAAAAAGTGATAATTGAGCAGAATGGATGCATAAAGAGGCAGCACCTGCAGTTAAAACCTGATTTAATACAAGAGTGTAAAATCTGTGCCAAAGGAGGGAGAACATTATTTTACCTGTTGCCACTACACGACCAATTTGCAATTGTAAAATATCTAACTAGACGCCAAAAACTGAAGAGTGGGCCTTGAATTCAAATTAGTTTTTAATTCAAAGCTTTCACAACATTTTTGTGTCCATGCGGTTTCTGAAATCTACCAATCTTTGTTCTAGAATAATCACAGCACAGTTTAATCACACGGTACAAATTATAGTTTTAACACAGTTGTTGTTCATAGCATCACAATATATTTAATCATTAAAAGGTCAGGGATATATGGTTAGAAAGTAGGTTAGAAAGAGACTGCAAAGCTGAAGAGAATTGCAAGGCTTGAGGAGACTCAGGAAAATGGTGATAAGCACTTACTTGGCCTCCAGGGCAAGAGCGATGATCCCAGCAGCCAGCGGGGCAGAGGCAGATGTGCCTGTGTGGGAGTCTGTGCATTTTGATTTGAGGTCTGTAGTCACCTATGGAAGATGAACATGGTAAAGCTGAAATGGACAGCTCGGACCAAAAACGTGAAGAAAAAAAAAATGTAGTTTTTTTTCTTGGTCAAAGTTACTCTTCCAATTCAGTTTTTTTTTTTTTTTTTACTCCGGTCCATCCTCAGACAGTATCACAAATCCTAAACTTTCGCACCTGAATATTGAAAAATACATTTCACAAGACATTTACATCCTGGTCACCTCATACAGTAACTGTGAATTTGCCTTCCTGGCTTGCTATCTCATACGTATTTGCTGGCAGTGGATATAGCCGATCAGGTAAAGAAGCAGGAACTTAAGAGCAAAACATCCTCAGCACGGCTTCCTGGATCAGCTGGAAAATCAAAAGCAGGGAAATCGTATAACTTATGCTCACCCTCCCTCAACAACTACCAGTGAGATGTCTTTGAGCAAGACTCTTTTCAGATCAACTGCTCCAGTAGAAATCTCCTAAATGACCAACAGCAGAGGGTTGTGGTTGTATTGAGCATCTCCCAGGAGTGAACCTTTGCAGCTGCATGAATACAAAGCAAGGCGTTGCAGAATGTTTGTACTCAGCAAAAACGATCTCAGGAAGGATAAAGGTTACAGAACACTGCTTTGCAAAAAGTCCTCAATCCCCCACGGTAAAATCCTTCAGGGCCGGCCAATCAATGTCACTGGAAAAAACTGATACAAAAGCAGTTAGAGTCAAAAACCTGCTTCCTGTGCTGGCCAACGCAGAGCCTTCAGAAACTGATCTTTTAATAAATGCAGTGGCGGCACTAACTCTAATGCTCTAATTATGCATTCAAGAGCACGCCTTATCTCCCTTTCTTTAAATTGAAAGAGAAGGATAATATAACTGAAAAAACCCTAAACAGACATTAACATATTCGCTCTTGCAGAACCCCAGAGGTCCCACTTTCTTTTTTCTACTCCATCTCTTCATTCCCGGGTTTGTGAGTGACAGCACAATTAATCGGGTACAGCACTGAGGCATTAAGAGACCAGCCACATGTCATGGAGATGTCATACGTCCAGTTGGCCTGGCTGCCAGACTGTGTGCTCGAAAAAGAAAGACTGTGCGTGTGTGATTTTGTGTTTGTGACAAGAATTTTATGCAGCAACAAATTGTTTGTGAGTTTCAGCAATTCACAATTCATAATAATTGTAATGGTCCAAGACTGAATGAATGGATAAGAAAATGTAACAGAATGAAGTCAAGATGAGGTTCAGAATAAAGCTGCAGCATGTGCTGTATGTATGGAGCTGAAACAATGATTACAATCACTAAATCCATTTAGATAAACAGTAATCTGAAACTATTTTAATAATCAATTCAGTTATTTATTCAAGAACAAAAAGCAGTTTGTTGCAGCTTTTCAAATATGAATACCTTCTGGTTTCCTGTGATAGCAAGCTGCATCTCTGGATCTTGGACTGTTGTTCTGATAAGACAATACATATTCTGACAATTTAAAGCCCAAACAAATCACTTTATGAAGAGAATAAGTGGCAGATTAAACTATAAATTTAGATAAGTGTTACCTGCAACCATGTATGTACAACATGAAAATGCACTTCTTGTACAGAATGCATTTAAAAACTTTTAAATTGCATCTAAAGAGATCCCCTACATCATGATATAGCATGTTTTCTGGAAATTCAATAAATTAAATGAATATTCTTTATGAAAAATACTATTTTTGTTCACCTTTGTGTGAATTGTATACTTGACAAATGAAAGGCTGTTCTTGTTTCTTGGTCTGCGTCTTAGTTTCCTAACAAGTGCTTCTTGTCTTGAGGTACGTTTTCTCATGTTGTGCCGTCTCTGTGATAGAAAAACAGCTAATTCAAACTGATTTTTTTGCCGTAACCCAGTTTGGCTGCAATTGTTTGACATTGCGGTATAGAAAATTCCTCAAGGAGACCTTAAACCTCAAGGAGACATTTTT